>NW_026042663.1:0-127698 GCF_023856365.1 Brienomyrus brachyistius
ATTCTCCACTCTCCTGTGTTATTCATGAACTCCAAATTACACTCAGCGAGGGTGCAGTTGCTCATTCCCGCAGCCTGCTGTCCTGTCTGTCTTCTGAAAGCTCTCGTCCCACAGAACATAGGCTTCTTCCCAGCTAAGTAAATATTTCATGATCACACTGAAGCAGTAGTGGGTTATCAGGCCTGAAGTGATATATTCCTCCCCCACAAAGTATGCATGGAGACACTCTGTGTGTCTTACTTAACGAAGATAAAACTCCCCCCCCCCCCCCCCCCCCCGTGAATTTTGCTGAGCTCAATGCTCTGGAGATGACGGAGATCGAAAATTATACCGGAAATGTTCCATATGTCCTTACAGATGTTTCCTTTGCCTTCCTTCATTGAACAAACCCGTTGTCGTGGGAGAGAACTGCACAACCCCCCAGCTCTCTGTGGGGGAATGGGACCCTGCCTATGCCTTCCTGCCAATCCTGCCAAGTTTCCCCTGTAAGTTGAAGGATCTCCTAACAGGCCTGCATGTAGATTAATGTCATACCCAGGACAAAGCAATTGCAGGTTAAGGCCCTTGCTGAAAGGCCCAACGGAGTAGAATCACTCTGGGCATTCACAGGATTTGAACCAACAACCTTCCACTTGCTTGCACAGATCCCTAGGCCCAGAGCCACCACTCTGCCCCACAACCTCAAAAAAATCCTAGAATCGCCCCCAGCCTGAGGCGATATTCGAGCTGCCAAGGTGCATTGAGTTCAGGTTTACCCAGTGTGTGCTTTACTCTAATCACAGCATACTGGGTTTTCGCCGGGGCAGATGTAGGGAGTCAGGGGTTTCGGGGGAGGTGCTTACTGGCGGTCTGTTGACGAGCCAGTAGGCCTGTTCCTGACATTCCAGCACGATGCGGTCCGCCTTGCGCCTCTGTTTGGCTGCCCTGGTAGGAGCAGAGCAGTCGATGGAGAGTCAGAAAGCATACTGGGTAATTAGCATATAGCGGTAATCACTGAACTGCAAGGTAGGGTTTTCATTTTTCTGTTTCCTTTTTCACTTAGAAATGGATTTCCGACTCTAGTGTTTAGGCTGAGGTCTGATTTAACAGATAGGAGGGAAATTATGACCACACACCATGTTACTTTTTAATTTAGGTAACATCATCATCCTCTTAATACGAGATTTATTCATCCATTCTCATCTGTCCCCTTGTGTGCATTTATGAAATTGATTTCATAGCTCGATGCGACAGTATTCCCGGGCTGGGGTGGGGTTTACCTGAGCTGCTCCTTCGCCTGCATCACCACGAAGTCCCAGGTGTGGTTGATCCGTTTGTGCAACATGTTGTAGCTGTCCTGCGGAGACGATGTTTAAATGCGACATTGCCAGGTCGCACGGCTGGCTGCGTTGCTGCATGGGTTCACGTTATGACTCACAGGCCGAACCCCTCCCAGGATATCAGCTGGCAGTGTCGGATTCACAAACCCTCTTACTGATGAGAACCTAAAATGCGTTGACCCTGACGCAACATGGCGGCAAGTTGGTGGATGTCTATGTGCGATCCTACTATGTGCATAATTGGTGGGAGGTTTTCTTACACAAAAATGTTCTGAGGGCAGAAGGAAAATGATTGGTTCGGATAGATAACCAATCAGATTGCAGAGGAGGCAGGACCAAGACATCTGATTGGTTGCTCCTGCCTCCTCTAGTTGCTCGGATCCACCTCATGTACAATCTAATTGGTTATCTCTCTGAACCAATCATTTTTCCTTCTACCCTCATAATATTTTGTGTAAGTAAAACTCCCATGAGCATTCAGCTATCACATGATCTCATCAAGCAATGCTTCAGACCAGCGAATAAGAATAGCATTGAAATGTACATAAATAAAAATTTTCTCTTACCTTTTCATAGTCTATCAGCTGCCCTTGCTTTCTGATATTCTTCTTAGTCAAATAAATCGCTTTAGAAGAGCAAAAGAAAGACATGGCAAGAAACTGTGTTTTTCTATTATTCTAGTAAAGGGAAGTAATGATGTAATAGGCGAGCACATGATTAATAATTGGTAATCACCGTAATCTAGCTCGGAGGCTGGCCACTGCTGAGAGCTCCAGAAGTACGGAGTCTAGCAAAAAGGAGATGCTGTCATTTGAAACTATTCAGAAGCAGCGTGACAAAGGTGCTTTGTGATTTAACATGTCAGGGACAAGGCGGGTGGAAGGCATTTTGCTACTTTAACTGGCATTGGTTCTCATACATCAGTGTTTCCCAATCCGGTCCTCGGCGACACACAGATGATCCACGTTTTTGCTCCCTCCCAGCTCCCTACCAGACAGTCTACGTTTTTGCACCCTCTCAGCTCTGGAGCCCGGACCAGATTGAGAAATACTGTCCTACACGGTAATTCCGCAGTCTCTCCAACGAATAGTTTCGATATGCGTGCCCCCCCACATGGCCACCACCCTCTCGCGCTGCCCTCCATCTGAAGAAACCGTGGTTATAGGTTACCTGGAAGCGATACGGCGTCTCGTCGGGCCCCAGGACGAGCGTCCTGGGGTCCTTTAGGGGGTAAATGTAGGCCGTGCTTCACGATCAGATTCCCCACATGAAGTGCCTCTGAAAACACACAAAGTGGTCACTCATTTCCACGTAAACTACTCAAAGCTCAAACAAATCCACTACTCGTAGCCCAGATTTAGGCATAGTAATTCTCTAAATTTTTGTCAGTGGAATACAGTAGAACACACGATAACTAGAAACTGAGTAGGCATATTATATTTTATTTTACGGTATAGCAAGTAACTGGAAAAAACGTTGACATGGTGCACAGAATAAGCCGCGGGGATGGTGCATTCCTCATCGGAACTATAATTAATTACGAGTAATTGGGACTTTCCACTTTCCGGCTGCCTCCGCGGCCATTGGCAGTCAGGCGCTCCCGGGGGTTTCAGACCGGCGCAGCAACAGCGCTGCTAGGGGGAAGCCTAGTGTTTACAGGGAGGGGTAACTGCTTACCGGGGCAACAGGTTTTTTGCCCATTCAAGTCTGTTAATGCATCTGCCATCTACTGCCTAAAAGTCCCCTCCTTTCCATTCCGACTTCTTTTCCAATCTGGGCTGTAAATCAGGGAAATCTGCTCCCTTGCTATTTAAAACCTCATCTGCATCGCCCGGGAATTCAGGACAACAGCGTCTTGCAGAAGTGCATAATGAGGGAGACGGATAGCGATATTTCTCCAGGCATGACTGACTGCCTCTGGCTATCAGCGAAGTTTGCATCGGGACTATCAAACCGTACAGCTCAGCATGCGTAGCGGCGCGACTCGGGACTGGCCTACAGATTATTTGTACTAATAGCCTCTCAGCAGAAAGATAAATAATTCAGCAGATAAATTGACGCCAGGGGAAGAAAATCCCAAAAGCTTCAGGCGAATGGGGTGTCTATGTTATGGACAAGCTCAATTCTGACATTTATTAATTCACAGGCTCAGCAATATCAATGGAACAGAACATGCTTCTGTCAGACACGTGAATTGCATATGCTTACACATAAATGCAGCTAGGCTAATCTGTTGTATGGATGACAAATTCTATTACTTCATTTGTATTTATTATTCAAAAGACTCGTTTATTTCTGTTATTTTATTACAAAAAAAAAAAAACCTGATGACGTCTTTCGCCAGCAGGGGCGCCATCGTCGTCACGAAGGGAAAAAAACAATCGATTAACCTCACATAAGAGCACCAGGTAACGCTTCCCTACATACTTCTCGGCCCTACCTTCTTCCATGATGGAGTACTTCTGAATTAGCCACTCCACGATATCATTTCCTGGGAAGGCATAGCGAGGAAGGCATCTAGTTAGAGTCGAGAAATGCATTAAGCCGTCATAAATCAAAAACGCTGAACTCGATAAATAAATTACATAAATAAATATGAGCGCAAGGAGATCGATGACAGTCTTAATGCACAGGATTCCCGAAGACCGCCGATGTATGGGCTTTCCTGTGAAGGGCTTAAATGACCATTAGGACCCGGCCCCCGGGACACTGCACGGCCGGGTGTAAGACAACCCGGGCGGCATGAAAAATTATTTTTAAAAAGTAAAATATGTATCGTGCACCTGTCATCGCATGTGGAATCACTGTGATTAACAGTCTTTGATTCTTCATCTTTATCCCCATGTCGGGATCTTGCATCGCCACAATGACTTGTTCAATCTGGGATAAGAAGAATAGTCAAAATCGTGAAATCAAGGTGACGACAGACATAGTGAAAACGTTCAACCTAGTAATATAATAATTGCTTAATGTGTGATTTGATATGTAATCGTTATATTCATCATTAAATCACCGGAGAGACACACTCATATATTTAGGCATATATATAAGTAAACTACAAGGTTTTTCCTCTGACTATCTTAACTGCACGTCAAAGACGTTATCGGATATTCCCGACTACAGACTTTCGGTTTGATCATTTATTCGCGTTATTAATTCGGCTCCTGATTACATTAAACTAAACATGCTCAGATTGTTACAACCTTTGCTTGTCGGTTATTTTTGGGATCTTTCTGGATGGGCTCAAGGCGGGGTCTGTAAGCACAAGCAAACTGCCAGCACTTTTGTTTTACATGAAAATAGTTTGATGTCGGCCTATTGCGTTATTGTCTGGCTATAATTTGGAGGCAATATTAAACAATAGGCCCATATATTGTAAATATACATGTTGTGTTGTTTTGTTGTTATCACAAACGTATAGCCTGATCATAAATTTCATGGATACCTGGATGTTGTATGTTCCATTATATTTATGAATGAATGATTTATGTGAAGTCTGGCTTAGATTCGAGAATTAATCATATAGATTAAAAAAAGTTTTCATTTAAAACTTATCTCATATAATAAAATCCTCGTCCGAACGAACATATGTCAGAATGAAAAAACATTTAAATTATTTTTGTGATGCATCAGTATCAATAGCTACAACGTCATAACAGATATAGATATAATGCGGTTCATACTTTTGAAGTTGATGCGTATCTCCCGAAAAAAATCAACTCCAGAAGAGTCCGCGTCTGTAAATGCCTGAACTTCGGAATCGATCCTACCTTTGTTAGGCGCGGCATCTGTGTCTTGCAGCTGTTCCCTTGGATAAAGATGTTAATTGTCATGCTTACAGCATCTCGATCTCCGGCGTTTGTGAAGTTGGGATTGATGCTGTCCTGTGTTTTTTTTTTCCTTCCACACTTAAGCTCTGCTTGTTACTGCCCCATAGCGGAGCGCAAGTGAAACGGACTACCGGAGATTTGCACTGTTTTTCTGTTAGTGTGTATAATCAAAATATGACTCAGTTTGGCCAGTTAGAAAAATATGATAATAGAAAAGTATTCTTTTCCTCTCACTTTTTTTTCTTGATTTAATTACCGACTTCACGTACTTACACTGTGTCCCGTTGCACGATGTAATATTGCGAAACTATGATTTTGTGGCAGTGTTTTGTAAAGGAATTTTCCGTTTAATCATCGTCTTAGTATAAAGCTATATGGTTGTTCTGGTATCAGTGGACGTACATTATGTATTTTTTCTTCTCTTGAGCACCATGGTCATGACATGAAGCTCAGTCATTGATTACTCGCAAATGTTAGTAGTCATCCGCTGTTTATCTTGAAGATGTAAAAGTAGTGCGCGTACATCTCCTCGTTAGTATAGTGGTGAGTATCCCCGCCTGTCACGCGGGAGACCGGGGTTCGATTCCCCGACGGGGAGAGTCTGCATCTTTTTGCCTCGGTCTCAAAAGGCACCAAGCTAGAACCGGCCCCGTGTTAGTGGAAACGGGGCTTGTGACTTGTACTCATGCATAATATTCTGCGGGTCGCTCAGCAGCGCAGCATATGAAACTAGACTCGGATTGTAAGTGTGTGGTTTTGATAATTGATGTATGGATGGATGGATCCTTAATAAGAGATATAAACAATAAGGTCCAGTCGCCAACTAATCATGTAAAATACGTCATAAACTCATGGTTGTTAAACCCAGAATAAAAATGAAGACGTATAACTAGGAAAGTCAACTTGCACATTTCAATTTTGGTTCGATATAATCACGTTGTCCTTAACCCTCCAGTGCAGGAGGGGACGGTAATGCGCATCGAATGTTTCCGAACCTGTGTGTGATACAACCGAGGAAGAGCCGATGACTTCGGGGGAGGAGGGGCAGGCGACTCGGAAGAAAAAGCAGCAGAACCCAATGCAGCCTGTAGCCCATTCAAAGGCCTACTGTTGGACCTCTGCTTATTTTGCAATACGTCTTTAGTACGGACTGAAAAATGTCCGATTTCGATGAGTTTGAGAAGCAGTTAAGCGAAAATCGGCAAGGTAAGTTTGGCTTTGAAGATCGGTGTATGCTCCCTGTTTTAGGGTAATAAAGTGGCCGGCGTGTCCTAGCGCCGAGGATGGTGCGGAGGGCACTTCTGCTGGTTCCGAAAAGAAAAGCGCGGCTGGGAAATCGGTGCCTTTTATCCGAGCGCTCGCCGATTCTGAAACCTGCCCGATTCTTCTTCTCCCAGCTGCCGCAGGATCCCCGAAAACTGACCGCTTTGGTAAATCAGTGACATTCTTTGCTTGGCATTGTTATAGAGATCGCTAGGCCTGCATCCATCAGTGCCCGGCGTACATAACATGGACATTTCAATGAAACGTTATTGGGGTGCACTCGATGTGAAAGCCTGCGGTTTTATTTATTTAATTATTTACCATTATACACTTGGATCATAAATTGTGACCCGCGTATTTTCATTCGCAGTAACACACTATGCATGGATGTTTGTTGCAAGCGTTATATTTTCAAGATCACGTTTAAAGTTTTATGCAAATAAAAACGACCGCGACCACTTGATTTAAAGTCCGCACTTAATAACAGTGTTAGTTACTTGGTTTTTAAATACTACGACGAGTTTTCTATATAATGATATGATTTTGTCTCTTTCCGATGCACAATAGCCTTTCCCTTGGGTCCGAAATGCTGGCCCTGTCATCCGTACAGAATAAGTCTTTCTCACACGATCGCCGTTTCTTCATGATGTATAGACTCTAAAAATCAGCCGCGTTCCCTGGAATCATAACAACTGCTTTTAGGTCGTTATTGCAAAGTCTTGCACCTGTATCTACCTTTACAGCGGATAGCAGTAACTAACAATGATGTACAGTTATATAACAATACACATATAACTTCATTAAAGTGCAGAGAATCCAGTAAACTGAATAAACTTAAGCCATACTAACGCAACTGAAATATACAACATGCGTTACAACGGAGTCGAAAGTAGGATTGATTTATGTACCTATCAAATGGCAATCTTGTCATATCAGCTCCTTATCACTAAATCACTAAAATGTCATTCGAAACGACCTGATTCGGCTAGACGAGCACTAAGTGCCGCCGTGTTTGATAAACTAGCAGTTCCAGTCATTCATATCTGCGCTCTGACTATGCCTGCGATTGCGGTAATTGGTTATTACCGATTTACGTAAGATGCATTGGCCGCTCCGTGTCTGTACTTTTGCAGCGGTGCATTACCGTAACGCTGTTATAACTGATGCATGAAGCTGATTCCTCGAGCAGCACCTGCGTTTAAATGCTTCACTGAAAACTGCACCTTCAGGGATTTATTTAAGCTTCTATATGAAGGACCTGCTGGGATAGAAAGGTGATATTTTATTGCTAGTTTAATAAAGTGCTGTCTGTCAGATTGAAACGATATTAATTACCCATCCATCGTCCAACCAGTTATCTTAGTCAGGCTCCCCTGGAGCCTATTCCAGGCAAATTCCCCATACAGAGAGCAGAGGCAAAATTCAGGCCTCCAGACTCGGAGGCGTGAGGCAACTGTACTCACCACTGTGCTCCTATATCATTAATTAGTCTGGTTATGTTTTTATTGTTTCACAACAGACTGACATTCAAGGGGATGTCCTTGTGCCCTTGAAATTATTAGCCATTGAGAGATGGGTGTGTTTGTTTCAGGAGGGTGTGATTGAATATGTGAATTGAATGGAGGTGCTTCATTCTGGTGAGGAAACTGGGGAGTTAGACCCCGTACCACATCTTGGTCTCCGTAAGTGACTTTTAAGGCATAGCGCTGGGTCAGTCAGCATCCAGCACCCCAGGGAAGTTGGTAATATGATTACTCTGTGACTCATGGGCTTCAAACCCACAACCATCCGGACACACATTCATAATCCCTCTGAGTTACACATCTTGGATTTATCGAAATGGATGGTAGGGGGGCAGTCATGTCGCTCCGCCCACCGTCTCACTGGTACCACGGTGTCGTCCCCCAGAGCGGGAGAAGGAGCGACACAAGAAGCGTAGCCGCAGCCGGTCTCTGAGCCGTGGCGAGAAGCACCGCCGCTGGAGCAAGGACTCCAGGGGGCGGAGTCACGAGAAGCGCAGCAGCAGCCGCGACCGCAAGGGTCGTGACCGACGGAGCAGCTCACGCGAGCACAAGAAGCACAGGTACCCCCCCTCACGGTCCCGGTTACAGGCACTGAAGCTGATATCTAGCATGGTTTGAGGCCTCTTAACAAGTTTCTTTCACAATCAACCAATTGGTTTCTTCGTGGTGGGAAGGGGGACTGTACCCATATTAAATTTTAACTGGCGTTTATAAGTAGCCCCCGCCATAGCGATGGGACCTCAAAGCCAGCCTAAAAAGTGGCGCATGGTCACACCCTCATGACCTTAAACTGCCTGCGATCCAAAGTTAAATGTAAACATTCTGCCATCTGTTTGTTTTTGCCAGATTCTGAGTGTTTACACTGTATTGTTTGGGGAAAACAACCTTCTGTTTTGTGTTTGGGCAGCTACTCTCCTCGGAGAAGCCGTAAGAAAAGGACATACAAGTACTGGGATGTTCCCCCTCCGGGATTCGAGCACATCACCCCCATGCAGTACAAGGCAATGCAAGGTTTGGATGCGACGCTTCCATGTGTGCTAGTTCAGTATTGCAAGGTTATGGTATATTGGTTGCAATGAAAGCATTTATTCTGGAGTGCCCTCCTCCCCCCTGCTGGTCAAAGAGGGAATAACACTTGGGATGATTTCAGACAGTGTGAAGAGAGCTTAAACCTAGGGGTTAGAAGCAAATGAAGGCGACGATCCGGATGTTCTGGCCGTCCCTGGTTGGGGTCTTGAAGCCCTTTCTCCTCCCCACAGCTGCAGGGCAGATCCCCACGATAGCTTTACTGGCAACATCCACCACCAGCGGCGTGGCAGTGACGCCCACCCAGGTGCCGATGGTCGGCAGCCAGATGACCCGGCAGGCCAGGCGGCTTTATGTCGGCAACATCCCCTTCGGCCTGACGGAGGTGAGTCCAGGCAAAGTCCCGCGTTGCCTTCTGTCATGCATACTGGTGTCATGTGTAGCTCAGTGAGTTAGGACACTGAGCCGGTCACAAGAAGGTTGTTGGTTCAAATCCCTTGGGCAGCAGAGTGATTTCACCATTGGGCCCCCGAGCGCAGCCCTTAAGCACTATTTGCTCTAGGAACTGTCTGGTCCTGCTTCTTCAATGAAATGTATGTTGCTTTGGATGAAAGTGTCCGCAAAATAAATAGATAAATGTACTAGACTTGTCAGTCATTTTTTTTCTCGTTTGCCTGTTTTGATGTCTTCAGACGTCTGCCTGTCTTCATTCAGTGTGTCTGCCTGTCTTTTTAGGAGGCCATGGCGGATTTCTTCAATACCCAGATGCGATTGGCTGGCTTATGTCAAGGTCCCACCAATCCCGTCCTCGCTGTTCAGATAAACCAGGACAAGAACTTTGCCTTCCTTGAAGTAAGAGTCTTTCCTGCCTAATGGCTGCTGTGTCCAGGCGGAGACCGCAGCCTTCCCTGATTAACGACGTTCTTCGTTCTGCCCTAGTTTCGGTCCGTGGATGAGACCACGCAGGCAATGGCCTTCGACGGCATCATTTTCCAGGGTCAGTCGTTAAAAATCAGGCGGCCCCACGACTATCGCCCCCTGCCTGGCATCTCAGAGCAGCCCGCCTTCCACGTACCAGGTCCGTTTTGCTTGTCGCCGTCATAACCTTAATCTTTATTTACCTTTGAAGAGCCGATCGGCAAGGCCAGTTTTTTGTACTCGTTACGGACTGACTGTCCTTCGCAAGCTGCGGATGTCTTGTCATATAAAGAGGGAGACTTTCACTTTTATTTACTTAATGTTGTAAATATTTAGCAGACAGTTTTATCCAAAGTGAAGAATGTTTTTTTTTTTTTTTTTTTTTTTTGAGAAATCAGGGTCAGCCTGTCCCTAGAGCAAACTCGCCGGCCCAGTGGTGTGATCACCAGTGATGTGAACCAGTGATCTTCTGATGATAACGCTGGCATCCTAACCAGCTGAGCCACACACACACACACACAGCTCAGTCACTCACTTCTTACTGTTAACATAGGGGTGTTGTGTGGCTCTGTGATGTTTGCCCATGAAAAGAAGGTTGCTGGTTGGCAGGGTTGGCAGAGTGATTTCACCACTGGGCCCTTGAGCAAGGACCCTAACCCCCAAATTGTTCTAGGGTTGCTGGCTCCTATTCTAGTTAAAAATTCTGGACACACCTACTGAAAATGACTTGTTTTTCAGCAAGATAATGACCCAAAGCCCACCTTGAAGGTTATGCAAGTAGCTTATTACCTTGTGAACTAGGAAAGAGATGGTCCCCACAGCCCCCCAACCTAAACTCTATAGAGCTGGTTTGGGATCAGTTGGATGAGAGTAAGAGTAAGGTAGCCAGCTTGCGCGCAGAACTTGTGGAAACTCGAGGACTGTTGGAGAAACGGTCCAGGTGGGTACATATGTTAGCTGGTTGAGTCCGCAATGCTGTCATCGAAGCCAATGGCTCCTATTTTGAAGAGACAAAAATTTTGTCTTTGCAGTACTTCATATGCATAACTTCCATGCCCAAAGGCCTTTTACTATAAGGTGAATAACAGCTAAAATAGAGACAAATGCATTAAGAGCAGGTGTGTCCATACTTTTGACTGGTGCTGCATGTGTCAGCATCTCCCATGGAGAGCAAGATGGGAGAGACAAAAAACAGTCGTCAAACTGCCCCAGTATTTAGGTATTTTTTTGCTGGAGTTACATTTATCTGATATTATATAGGAGATAACGACGTCATACTGATTTGAAGTTGGCTTATTTCACTCGCGCCGTTTGCTCGTGGTCATTATCCGGCATGTTGACGGTTTGCTGTGATCGGCCGGCTTTGGGCGCCGTGCCGCTCTGTCTGCAGGGGTCGTCTCCACCGTGGTTCCAGACTCGCCACACAAGCTCTTTGTCGGAGGCCTGCCCAACTATCTCAGTGACGATCAGGTACCCCGCCCTCAGTCTCTGTCGCCGGGGAGCCGACCCACAACCCTCCTGTGTTTCTGTCCCACTGCTGCACGTGGAACTCAAGCAGGCATGCACACACACGCACACGCACGCACGCACGCACGCGCACGCACATACATACATAAAATAAACACTCGTCTCTGTGTAACTGATTAGTAGGAAAAGAAAGCCTGTCAAAGTTACCTCACCGCTTAAAATTCATTACAAGATACTGGGGGGTCAAATGTCAGCATCATGTTTAAAGCTAGCTGCTGAAAATAGCCGCACATTTGAGGTTTTTTTTTTTTTTTTTTAAAGATATTCATGGGATTTATTAAACATTTATTAGACATGTAGGTAATGAGTTGACAGTTACATTACGCTCATTGTTTATCCAGCTGTAAATTATGAAGATATTGAGACCCCGCTAATGTAAAAGGTACGTTTCCCAAAACCTCATGTTATCGACTTGCATAGTTGGAACCATTCAGTTGTTATCTAATGTTGTTAGCAAATAACCTTATTAGCAACAAAGGCTTTGGGAAACGTGCCTTACAGCTGGCGGCTTGCCAAACCAGTCACGTAGCCAGTCCCTGTGCTGCCTGTTGCTGGGTACCCTGGAATATTTGTATATCGGGTTAATTGCTGAGTGTTAGTCGGATGAATCAGCCGCGTCGTTTTGCTGCATGAAAATTTAAAATCGAGTCATCTGCGCGTCACCTAACTGACGAATACCTCCACATTGCCGTACACCTGTGTTTGCCCAATCCCAGTCCTCGGGGAACCGCCGACTGTCCACATTTTCGCTCCCTCCTAGCTCCCAGCCAATCAGGAACACCGAATACCTGGTACAGGTGTGCTGAGAGGAAGCAAAAACGTGGACTGACCGGGGGGGTACCCCCGAGGACTGGGCTGGGAAACACTACCATAGACTGTGCTTGAAATGTGGGGGAGATCGACCAAGTCCCCAAACGCTTCAGTATTCGCAGACGTGCCGTGTCTCACGTCCATGTCCGCACACTGAGAACGATGACTTCACATCCCGTTAACAGCGATGGGGAGCTGCGGAAGAATCGTTCCCTACATTGCTGTGTCGCTCGAAAGGCAGAAAATACTTCGGACCTTTTTCCCGGTGAACGATTATCAGCTTCACTGGAGTTTTCACATCGTGCCCCATGCCCTATTCTGTTATGACGTCAGTGATGGATAATATTACCATAACAACATGCACAGATGAGGTCGTCTTACTCTGAAAGTGTTGAAAGGGTCACATTTTAGACATTTTCTACTTCTCATTAGCATCTTTTATGATTTTTTTTTTTTCTTCCTATATCGCCACCCCACTGAAATCGGCCCATTATAGACATAATCCATACAGGCATTTAATAGTTTACCTATTTATTTTGCAAAAGTTAATCGCAAAACGTTTTGCGTCCACCCCTGCATTGTAACATTTTGAGCTCCGGTGTCCCACTCACTTTAGCCTAAACTGTTAAAAATGGCAAGACTCAGCCCACAAGATAGTGATCGCGGTTTCAGTGAAAGGTAAGTGAGAAGTGCAGTCAGTTTGTTTTTCTTTGATTTTTTCCCTCCTTTTCGGATTGTCATCGTAATCTTTCTTATCCAGTGTGAGTCACATGTAATCCAAGTCAAGAGGAAGGCTGTACCAAAGCAGCACTGGGGGGAGAGAGTTTGAATCCAGCAGAACTGTTAATGTATTTCACGTCAAAGCCAGTAAATGTGCCATAGACAGGTGAAATGGAAACCGCTGCTTGTATCCTGGTGTTTACATTTTTTTTGCAGTCCCTGCTACCGCTTTGATACTTACAGCTCTTTCATTTTTGTTCCCCACTTTGTCCCCAGCTAGGGGCCTGTAAGATCGTTAAGTCTTCGCTCATAATTTGTTCAGTAGTACTGACCTACTGCTGCCATGCCAACATGTAACACAAGGCAAGTAAGACATTCCGTCCCTCGCACGGATATCCTCCCTGTCGACGGCCTGCCCCTGTGGGGGGGCTCTGTCCTGGAGTGCTCTTAAGCATATGGGGTCCTTTTTTTGGGGGTTGAAGGCTGGGGAGAGACTTATTATGCTGATCACAGGGTATAAATTTGATTTTTTTTTTTTTTTGCCCCTAAGAGAAGGTAGGAGGTAGCGCCCTCTTGTGGCTGCCAGTGTCCCAGGTGACTCCTTTCTGAAGTCAGTGGTTAATGCGGCTTTACAGTAGATTCCTGTAGAATAAGTGAGGAATGATGTTAGCAGAGCTATTTCGTCCTGTTTGGCTTCAAGCCGTGGCCCCTTTAGCAGGACCCTGTGGCGGCTCTTAGCTTTACCTGTGAGTTTATCTCCTGTAGGCTTTGTCCCTCTAATTAACTGCACCAATGTGGTTCTTGGTTTTAAGAACAGGAAGTCAGTGATTCGGCTGGGTTTGTGTTCTGCCGAGTCGCCCCCCCCCCTCCACATTGTATACATGGAACACTTAACATATAATTAGCTGTTTTTATTTAGTTTTTTTTTTATATACCATCTAGCTTAATTATTGTGGCCCTTAAAATCAGATGCAACTCGGTCCATATTTCAAAATTCGTAGTTGGAATTATCAGAGAACTTGATTAGGAATTCAGTTGTGTTGTATATGCTGTAGGATGGGGGGGGGGGAATCTGTGTTATCATTCATTGACAAGAATCAAAATAGTTACTTTTGTACGCTCCCAGTAAGTAAGTCATGCAGAAAGGGCACAGGGGGCTTTGAGCTCTAGTGTTGCACCGTAATGTCGAGCCACTTGTCATAAAGCCATTTTCCTGATGTCTTCACTGTTTCCTCATGTCGTTTTGCAAAGTTTAACATGCTGCTTCTCCCACAGTTAAGATTAGCATTTCTAGCGAGGCGCCGTGCCTGGACTGTCGGGCTAATCGCCCCCCCGCGTCTCCTCCTCTTGCCCAGGTGAAGGAACTCTTGACGTCGTTCGGACCTCTTAAGGCCTTCAACCTTGTGAAGGACAGTGCCACGTCACTGTCTAAGGGTTATGCTTTCTGTGAATACGTGGACATCAGTGCCACTGACCAGGTGCGTGAGGTGGGGCAGCAGCTGGAAGGTCTGGGGTGACTCGGGGCTTCCGGATGGAATTGCTGACGCTTGTGTGGGATGCATCCCGCAGGCCGTGGCTGGACTCAATGGCATGCAGCTCGGAGACAAGAAGCTCATCGTCCAGCGGGCAAGCGTGGGGGCTAAGAATGCCAACGCTGTGAGTATTTGCCCTCGGCTGCCGCCTTTCTGATGTCCTAAACCCAACTTGGTTCCTGGGTGCCTCCCAGGAAGCTTAATGCCCCTATTTCTTGGGTTTATTTGGGTCCATGTAAATTTCTCGCTGTTACTCGAGACGATTGGACGATCAGGGGGTATCTGACACTCTTGTCGCCCCCCGGGACAGACGGCCATCATCGAGACGCCGGTGACGCTGCAGGTTCCAGGGCTGCAGCGGCTGCAGAGCTCCGGCATGCCCACGGAGGTGCTGTGCCTCCTCAACATGGTCATGCCCGAGGAGCTGGTGGACGACGAGGACTACGAGGAGATCCTGGAGGACATCCGGGAGGAGTGTTGCAAGTACGGCAACGTGCGCTCCATCGAGATTCCGCGGCCCGTCGATAGCGTGGAGGTGCCTGGCTGTGGCAAGGTGGGACCCGTACTCTCCTGTACCAGTGGCAAAAAGAAGACCTCTGTAGGCACTAAACACAGGCTCATGGGAGCATTTCTTGCACAAAAGTGTTTTGAAAACGGAATAATTTTTTGTGTAAGAAAAACAATCTGATTGGTTCAGATAGACGACGGACGATCTGATTGGTTCAGATAGGCGACGGACAATCTGATTGGTTCAGATAGGCGACGGACAATCTGATTGGTTCAGATAGGCGACGGACAATCTGATTGGTTCAGATAGGCGACGGACAATCTGATTGGTTCAGATAGGCGACGGACAATCTGATTGGTTCAGATAGGCGACGGACAATCTGATTGGCTCAGATAGGCGACGGACAATCTGATTGGCTCAGATAGGCGACGGACAATCTGATTGGCTCAGATAGGCGACGGACAATCTGATTGGCTCAGATAGGCGACGGACAATCTGATTGGCTCAGATAGGCGACGGACAATCTGATTGGCTCAGATAGGCGACGGACAATCTGATTGGCTCAGATAGGCGACGGACAATCTGATTGGCTCAGATAGGCGACGGACAATCTGATTGGCTCAGATAGGCGACGGACAATCTGATTGGCTCAGATAGGCGACGGACAATCTGATTGGCTCAGATAGGCGACGGACAATCTGATTGGCTCAGATAGGCGACGGACAATCTGATTGGCTCAGATAGGCGACGGACAATCTGATTGGCTCAGATAGGCGACGGACAATCTGATTGGCTCAGATAGGCGACGGACAATCTGATTGGCTCAGATAGGCGACGGACAATCTGATTGGCTCAGATAGGCGACGGACAATCTGATTGGCTCAGATAGGCGACGGACAATCTGATTGGCTCAGATAGGCGACGGACAATCTGATTGGCTCAGATAGGCGACGGACAATCTGATTGGCTCAGATAGGCGACGGACAATCTGATTGGCTCAGATAGGCGACGGACAATCTGATTGGCTCAGATAGGCGACGGACAATCTGATTGGCTCAGATAGGCGACGGACAATCTGATTGGCTCAGATAGGCGACGGACAATCTGATTGGCTCAGATAGGCGACGGACAATCTGATTGGCTCAGATAGGCGACGGACAATCTGATTGGCTCAGATAGGCGACGGACAATCTGATTGGCTCAGATAGGCGACGGACAATCTGATTGGCTCAGATAGGCGACGGACAATCTGATTGGCTCAGATAGGCGACGGACAATCTGATTGGCTCAGATAGGCGACGGACAATCTGATTGGCTCAGATAGGCGACGGACAATCTGATTGGCTCAGATAGGCGACGGACAATCTGATTGGCTCAGATAGGCGACGGACAATCTGATTGGCTCAGATAGGCGACGGACAATCTGATTGGCTCAGATAGGCGACGGACAATCTGATTGGCTCAGATAGGCGACGGACAATCTGATTGGCTCAGATAGGCGACGGACAATCTGATTGGCTCAGATAGGCGACGGACAATCTGATTGGCTCAGATAGGCGACGGACAATCTGATTGGCTCAGATAGGCGACGGACAATCTGATTGGCTCAGATAGGCGACGGACAATCTGATTGGCTCAGATAGGCGACGGACAATCTGATTGGCTCAGATAGGCGACGGACAATCTGATTGGCTCAGATAGGCGACGGACAATCTGATTGGCTCAGATAGGCGACGGACAATCTGATTGGCTCAGATAGGCGACGGACAATCTGATTGGCTCAGATAGGCGACGGACAATCTGATTGGCTCAGATAGGCGACGGACAATCTGATTGGCTCAGATAGGCGACGGACAATCTGATTGGCTCAGATAGGCGACGGACAATCTGATTGGCTCAGATAGGCGACGGACAATCTGATTGGCTCAGATAGGCGACGGACAATCTGATTGGCTCAGATAGGCGACGGACAATCTGATTGGCTCAGATAGGCGACGGACAATCTGATTGGCTCAGATAGGCGACGGACAATCTGATTGGCTCAGATAGGCGACGGACAATCTGATTGGCTCAGATAGGCGACGGACAATCTGATTGGCTCAGATAGGCGACGGACAATCTGATTGGCTCAGATAGGCGACGGACAATCTGATTGGCTCAGATAGGCGACGGACAAGCTGATTGGCTCAGATAGGCGACGGACAAGCTGATTGGCTCAGATAGGCGACGGACAAGCTGATTGGCTCAGATAGGCGACGGACAATCTGATTGGCTCAGATAGGCGACGGACAATCTGATTGGCTCAGATAGGCGACGGACAATCTGATTGGCTCAGATAGGCGACGGACAATCTGATTGGCTCAGATAGGCGACGGACAATCTGATTGGCTCAGATAGGCGACGGACAATCTGATTGGCTCAGATAGGCGACGGACAATCTGATTGGCTCAGATAGGCGACGGACAATCTGATTGGCTCAGATAGGCGACGGACAATCTGATTGGCTCAGATAGGCGACGGACAATCTGATTGGCTCAGATAGGCGACGGACAATCTGATTGGCTCAGATAGGCGACGGACAATCTGATTGGCTCAGATAGGCGACGGACAATCTGATTGGCTCAGATAGGCGACGGACAATCTGATTGGCTCAGATAGGCGACGGACAATCTGATTGGCTCAGATAGGCGACGGACAATCTGATTGGCTCAGATAGGCGACGGACAATCTGATTGGCTCAGATAGGCGACGGACAATCTGATTGGCTCAGATAGGCGACGGACAATCTGATTGGCTCAGATAGGCGACGGACAATCTGATTGGCTCAGATAGGCGACGGACAATCTGATTGGCTCAGATAGGCGACGGACAATCTGATTGGCTCAGATAGGCGACGGACAATCTGATTGGCTCAGATAGGCGACGGACAATCTGATTGGCTCAGATAGGCGACGGACAATCTGCCAATCAGATCGTCCGTCGCCTATCTGAACCAATCAGATCGTCCGTCGCCTATCTGAGCCAATCAGATCGTCCGTCGCCTATCTGAGCCAATCAGATCGTCCGTCGCCTATCTGAGCCAATCAGATCGTCCGTCGCCTATCTGAGCCAATCAGATCGTCCGTCGCCTATCTGAGCCAATCAGATCGTCCGTCGCCTATCTGAGCCAATCAGATCGTCCGTCGCCTATCTGAGCCAATCAGATCGTCCGTCGCCTATCTGAGCCAATCAGATTGTCCGTCGCCTATCTGAGCCAATCAGATTGTCCGTCGCCTATCTGAGCCAATCAGATTGTCCGTCGCCTATCTGAGCCAATCAGATTGTCCGTCGCCTATCTGAGCCAATCAGATTGTCCGTCGCCTATCTGAGCCAATCAGATTGTCCGTCGCCTATCTGAGCCAATCAGATTGTCCGTCGCCTATCTGAGCCAATCAGATTGTCCGTCGCCTATCTGAGCCAATCAGATTGTCCGTCGCCTATCTGAACCAATCAGATTGTCCGTCGCCTATCTGAACCAATCAGATTGTCCGTCGCCTATCTGAACCAATCAGATTGTCCGTCGCCTATCTGAACCAATCAGATTGTCCGTCGCCTATCTGAACCAATCAGATTGTCCGTCGCCTATCTGAACCAATCAGATTGTCCGTCGCCTATCTGAACCAATCAGATTGTCCGTCGCCTATCTGAACCAATCAGATTGTCCGTCGCCTATCTGAGCCAATCAGATTGTCCGTCGCCTATCTGAGCCAATCAGATTGTCCGTCGCCTATCTGAACCAATCAGATTGTCCGTCGCCTATCTGAACCAATCAGATTGTCCGTCGCCTATCTGAACCAATCAGATTGTCCGTCGCCTATCTGAACCAAACAGATTGTCCGTCGCCTATCTGAGCCAATCAGATTGTCCGTCGCCTATCTGAGCCAATCAGATTGTCCGTCGCCTATCTGAGCCAATCAGATTGTCCGTCGCCTATCTGAGCCAATCAGATTGTCCGTCGCCTATCTGAGCCAATCAGATTGTCCGTCGCCTATCTGAGCCAATCAGATTGTCCGTCGCCTATCTGAGCCAATCAGATTGTCCGTCGCCTATCTGAGCCAATCAGATTGTCCGTCGCCTATCTGAACCAATCAGATTGTCCGTCGCCTATCTGAACCAATCAGATTGTCCGTCGCCTATCTGAGCCAATCAGATTGTCCGTCGCCTATCTGAGCCAATCAGATTGTCCGTCGCCTATCTGAGCCAATCAGATTGTCCGTCGCCTATCTGAGCCAATCAGATTGTCCGTCGCCTATCTGAACCAATCAGATTGTCCGTCGCCTATCTGAACCAATCAGATTGTCCGTCGCCTATCTGAACCAATCAGATTGTCCGTCGCCTATCTGAACCAATCAGATCGTCCGTCGCCTATCTGAACCAATCAGATCGTCCGTCGCCTATCTGAACCAATCAGATCGTCCGTCGCCTATCTGAGCCAATCAGATCGTCCGTCGCCTATCTGAGCCAATCAGATCGTCCGTCGCCTATCTGAGCCAATCAGATCGTCCGTCGCCTATCTGAGCCAATCAGATCGTCCGTCGCCTATCTGAGCCAATCAGATTGTCCGTCGCCTATCTGAGCCAATCAGATTGTCCGTCGCCTATCTGAGCCAATCAGATTGTCCGTCGCCTATCTGAGCCAATCAGATTGTCCGTCGCCTATCTGAGCCAATCAGATTGTCCGTCGCCTATCTGAGCCAATCAGATTGTCCGTCGCCTATCTGAGCCAATCAGATTGTCCGTCGCCTATCTGAGCCAATCAGATTGTCCGTCGCCTATCTGAACCAATCAGATTGTCCGTCGCCTATCTGAACCAATCAGATTGTCCGTCGCCTATCTGAACCAATCAGATTGTCCGTCGCCTATCTGAACCAATCAGATTGTCCGTCGCCTATCTGAGCCAATCAGATTGTCCGTCGCCTATCTGAGCCAATCAGATTGTCCGTCGCCTATCTGAGCCAATCAGATTGTCCGTCGCCTATCTGAGCCAATCAGATTGTCCGTCGCCTATCTGAGCCAATCAGATTGTCCGTCGCCTATCTGAGCCAATCAGATTGTCCGTCGCCTATCTGAGCCAATCAGATTGTCCGTCGCCTATCTGAGCCAATCAGATTGTCCGTCGCCTATCTGAGCCAATCAGATTGTCCGTCGCCTATCTGAGCCAATCAGATTGTCCGTCGCCTATCTGAGCCAATCAGATTGTCCGTCGCCTATCTGAGCCAATCAGATTGTCCGTCGCCTATCTGAGCCAATCAGATTGTCCGTCGCCTATCTGAGCCAATCAGATTGTCCGTCGCCTATCTGAGCCAATCAGATTGTCCGTCGCCTATCTGAGCCAATCAGATTGTCCGTCGCCTATCTGAGCCAATCAGATTGTCCGTCGCCTATCTGAGCCAATCAGATTGTCCGTCGCCTATCTGAGCCAATCAGATTGTCCGTCGCCTATCTGAACCAATCAGATTGTCCGTCGCCTATCTGAACCAATCAGATTGTCCGTCGCCTATCTGAGCCAATCAGATTGTCCGTCGCCTATCTGAGCCAATCAGATTGTCCGTCGCCTATCTGAGCCAATCAGATTGTCCGTCGCCTATCTGAGCCAATCAGATTGTCCGTCGCCTATCTGAGCCAATCAGATTGTCCGTCGCCTATCTGAGCCAATCAGATTGTCCGTCGCCTATCTGAGCCAATCAGATTGTCCGTCGCCTATCTGAGCCAATCAGATTGTCCGTCGCCTATCTGAGCCAATCAGATTGTCCGTCGCCTATCTGAGCCAATCAGATTGTCCGTCGCCTATCTGAGCCAATCAGATTGTCCGTCGCCTATCTGAGCCAATCAGATTGTCCGTCGCCTATCTGAGCCAATCAGATTGTCCGTCGCCTATCTGAGCCAATCAGATTGTCCGTCGCCTATCTGAGCCAATCAGATTGTCCGTCGCCTATCTGAGCCAATCAGATTGTCCGTCGCCTATCTGAGCCAATCAGATTGTCCGTCGCCTATCTGAGCCAATCAGATTGTCCGTCGCCTATCTGAGCCAATCAGATTGTCCGTCGCCTATCTGAGCCAATCAGATTGTCCGTCGCCTATCTGAGCCAATCAGATTGTCCGTCGCCTATCTGAGCCAATCAGATTGTCCGTCGCCTATCTGAGCCAATCAGATTGTCCGTCGCCTATCTGAGCCAATCAGATTGTCCGTCGCCTATCTGAGCCAATCAGATTGTCCGTCGCCTATCTGAGCCAATCAGATTGTC
Source organism: Brienomyrus brachyistius (assembly GCF_023856365.1). Taxonomy (NCBI): domain Eukaryota; kingdom Metazoa; phylum Chordata; class Actinopteri; order Osteoglossiformes; family Mormyridae; genus Brienomyrus; species Brienomyrus brachyistius. The sequence continues at coordinate 21,260 of NW_026042663.1, forward strand.
CGTCGCCTATCTGAGCCAATCAGATTGTCCGTCGCCTATCTGAGCCAATCAGATTGTCCGTCGCCTATCTGAGCCAATCAGATTGTCCGTCGCCTATCTGAGCCAATCAGATTGTCCGTCGCCTATCTGAGCCAATCAGATTGTCCGTCGCCTATCTGAGCCAATCAGATTGTCCGTCGCCTATCTGAGCCAATCAGATTGTCCGTCGCCTATCTGAGCCAATCAGATTGTCCGTCGCCTATCTGAGCCAATCAGATTGTCCGTCGCCTATCTGAGCCAATCAGATTGTCCGTCGCCTATCTGAGCCAATCAGATTGTCCGTCGCCTATCTGAGCCAATCAGATTGTCCGTCGCCTATCTGAGCCAATTTTTTGTGTTTGTGAAAACGGGTCTTTAATCGGGGAAACGGAGCGGGTAGAGCAGGACGGAACGCAGGCATTGACAAACTACAATGACGGACAGGGCAAACAGGTAAGACCAGGACTTAAAATAGGTCATGACTAATCAAAGTAATCGGGCAAAGCAGGAGACGATCAGGGAAGCACACGTGGGTAATCAGGGGGCGTGGCACACACGAGGAGCGGACAAGCCGGGCATATATGTATATCTATATAAAACCTCATTAATGAGGGACAGGGAACAGAACGGACAGACAGAACTGGCACAGGGGAAGGAGCCAGGACAAGACTTGACATAAGACAGGAAAGGCAGAGAAACAGATCAGAAAGGGGGACACGGAGGGAACAGGCAGGACAAAAGGACCGGGAGTGAACGAAGGGAACATCGGGGAAAGAGGAGCAGAAGCCAGAGGGACGAGGGACAAAGAGAGGAGGGACAGAGACAGGAGGAACAAAGCGAGGGGGAGCAGAGGCAGGAGGGACAAAGACGGGAGGCCAGGGAGAGAAGGAGGGGGAACCAAGAGGAGCCCGAGGGAGACCCAGCGGGCGACGGGAGGCAGCCGGAAGGGCTGCAGGCGGCCGGGAGGCCGGAGCCGGAGGGGCCGAGGAGATGGGGTGAGGGACAGACGCAGGGACGAAGGAGGGAGTCGGAGGGGAGACCAGGGAAGGGGACGAAGGAGCTGGAAGGGACCCTGGCGAGGGCAAGGAGAGAGGGGGAGCCGCAGCAGACGGCGACGTCCTCCGACACGCCAGAGCGGGAGGACCAGCAGGCGAATGAGGAGCCGCCGTCGGGGGGCCCGCAGGCAACCGATAAGACGCCGGAGGAGGGACCGAGGCAGGGCGACGAGGCCGCGGAGGGGGACCCGCAGACGACAGCCGACCCGGAGGGCCAGGACCCGCAGGCGCCGACCAAGCCCTAGCGCCGGCGAGGGAGGGCGAGCCAGGGGGCTGGGCGGGTGGGACCCCAGCCGTGCGTCTGTGTCCTCTCCCCTTATGGGACACAGACATAAGGACCCGTGGCCGGGGTCGGGCTCGTCGGGGTGAGGGTACCAGAGTCACAGGGGGAGAAGGGACTGGAGTGGGGCCAGGGACTGGAGCTGCAGGCTGCAGAGGGGGCGCCTGCCCGGGAGCTGCAGGCAGGGAAAGCGCCTCGGACGTGGGCGCGGTAGCTGCAGGCAGCGGAGACGGCTGCTCGGGCTCTGGGGCCGCAGGGGGCACTTATTTTATTATATAAAATAAGTGTCACACAACCGGGGTGACATGCCTTGCCTGCTTGTGGGATGAGGAAGACTCAGGGACTGGAAATGGGATTAAAACTGAAGATGTGCTCATTCCTTTGTGTATTTACAAATTTTCCTTCCGTCAGACATGAGGAGTTTGCTGCTATATTTGGCACTAATAGAGATTCTGATGCTGCTATTTTTATTGTCTATTAGTTTGTTATTATTTACAAGTTCTGTTGTGTTTTTGCATTTTTCTCTTCTGGTTAATTAACTGCTGTCTGATTGCTGTGAAGTATGAGTGTGGTGAGTAAGACTCAGGGACTGGAAGTGGGATTACAACTGAAGATAACATGCTTATTCCTTTTTGTATTGTTTACAAATTTCCTTCCGTCAAACATGAGGAGTTTGCTGCTATATTGTGCACTAACAGAGATTCTGATGCTGCTATTTTTATTGTTTATAAATGTGTTATTGTTTCCAAGTTGAGTATTCAATAAATGCTAAATTGAGAAATTTTGTGTATCGTTTGTTATTATTAGTGTGATATTTTACCATGCAAATAGAGGGGAAAACGTCCAATTATCGGCCAAAAAAAATCAGCAGCATATATCGGCCATCGCCTGACCCTGACTCCTAAATATCGGCATCGGCTATTGAAAAACCCATATCGGTCGACCTCTAGTAACAGTACATTCTGTCCAATTCATCCATCGAGTTAAGTCACACACCCACTTGAGGGGGCACTCCGGCAGACGTGAGGATGGGGATGTTCTTTCCGCTATAACATCCACTGCAGAAGTACATCTCGCTCCTGTTCACAGGGCTTACTTCAATGATGAAGCAGGGCTGGTTGTCTGGACAAGTGAAGTTGTCCTGCTGCTGGGTCTCGGTGCCGTTTTTCCACCTAAGCTTGAAGGTGGAAATGTGTTCCAACTTGGTCCCTGGGACTGCAGCATAGCCAAACATCGCGAGCAGCGTCGGCCACACCCACCACCAGAACCATCACACCGTCCTATACACATAAAGAAGAACTAAAACATAGAGTGTTGTGACAATCTATGCGTTAATGTTTGGCAGCATAGGTGATTCGTTAAAATTATACCGAAGAATGGAAAATGTGATATTTAGAATATTTTTTGCCATTTAGTAGCTAATTTAAGCACTTACCCAATGCCTCAATTTGTTTTAGGTCAGTAATGTCTGAGCCAAAAGAATGAATGTATGAATTTAATACAATTCACCCACTCCCACCCACACACAAATCTGAAATTCAATTTATTAAGACACTTCTTAAACATTAGTGCATTAACAAAAAAGGAAAATCTTAAGAGATTCAGTAGGATTTTCTATGTTAGACTTAAGTTAATAGTTCAATAGTTTTTATATATTTCAGTATACCAATTTGACTTTAATGTTGAAACAGATGCTAAAACATGGAATAATTTCATAACTAGAGAAACATGTTATTCACAAACACTAGCAAAGGTAGCTTATAGTTAAACTTACTTAAGTCAGCAAGTCAGGCTACAGTGTGTAAGAATTGTCGTAAACGATAATTTGTCTCAGTCTTACATGACAGAATAAGTAAACAGAAAATATAAAATGGCTGAAACAGCATCATTAACGCCAGCTACAGTAGAGGCGCAGAAAAGGTGTCATGACTGAAGTATTCCCAAACTTTGGAAGACCGCATGCGAGCCTTTTTTGCCGCGTGTTTCTCCAGAGGCTCCGGAGCTCCGCTGGTTGACGCAGCCAAGTTGGCTCATGTGCAGGGGGACAAGCGGCAAATTTCTTTTTTGCAGGGTGGTAGGTGATGTCTCATTAATATTTCTGAGAGAAGTGCTACATGATTGGCCAGTGCATGCCTTACAAAATGGTGCGGCACTGCATCCAAGCCTGCGGCACTCAGAGTCACAAATACAGTGGAAACCATTTGTAGTAATTACGTCTGTCTGGCTGATTTCCAACTAATTGATATTTGTATATTTATTACATGAATATAAGGTAATATAAGGTAATAGAAGAGGTATTTAATGGTTTTCCGTCTGAGGAATTTGCAAAAAACTGCAGTGCATGATGGGTCGGATCTAAAGGCTGCCTAACGTCCTCATCTGTAGGACGACTTACATCAAGACTAGGAAGGTGCATAATGTTCATGCCTGGTTGCGTTTGTTGGTCCAGAAAGTAATTCAATTTCGCCATGTAGGTTACGTTCTTAAAAACTGCTTGGAATATAGCCCGATTATATGCTGTGGGCCTTTTAATTTCTTTGTTTACCAGGTAGGCTACCTTCTTTAAACTGCGTTTTGTTAGACTACATATTTAGGGAGGTCTTTATAAATTTATTGTAGTCTTTATAAATATGTACATAGTTTAGCCTAACCCAGCCACTTAAGGGAGCAAGCCAGCTCAACTAGGTGTCGGTCCCAAGCCCGGATTAATGGGGAGGGTTGGCGTCAAGAAATAAAGAGACTGTATCTTCACTGCATGACTGATGTCAAAATGTGTGAAATATGTGGTTGTATAAATAAATTCATTAAAGTAGGTTAATGATTCTGTGCTGTCTAAATTGTATAGAAAATTTCTACATATAGCCAAACAAATCTCCTCCTGTTTGAAAAGGCATAGAAAAAGCAATTTAGCCACTAAAACTTTACAGTTTTTGTGAGGGACAGTCGAATTCTCTCGTTAAGTTTTTTGTGATCCTGCACCTACACTTTGCCGGCCCCAGGAGGATGGGCTCCCCCTTTGAGTTTGGTCCCTCCCAAGGTTTCTTCCTTCTTGGGAGTTTTTCCATGCTATCGGCGCCTATGGCTTACTCACTGGGGGCTTTGGGTGGGCATGATATAAAGCAAAGCATTTTCCCTTCCAGTTTCCTCCTCTGGTCCACATTGCAGGACCATCAGCCATCAGAAACAGCCCAGACAGTCTCCTTCAGCTTCTTTAGTGTCCTTGGAAGCCAAGGCAGTTTTAGATCTGAGAGGAGGTTTATCAGAAGGACACATATTACGTCGTTTGTCCTGAAATGTAACATGGGGAGGAAAAGTTAAGCGGTTTAGTCAGATTGGAGTCGTTTATTCAGCAGTGGCAGCGCCAGTGACTTAATGCTACAGGTGCTATAGGGGAGTGAGATTATTTAGAGCGGGTGCTTTAGCTTTTCAGCTTATGTAGATGCTGTATAGAAGCACACAGCACGATAAGCTACAGCATGGATAAAATATGATAAAATATGAAATTCTAACGTCTAGCTCACAGAGCCTCTATGTGTACTTTGAAGAAAAAATACACTACAAGTATGCTATAAAAACCGCAAAAATGTCTTACACAATATACAGATTTTACAGATAGTTAAAGAAAAAATGAAACCAATATTTTGGGGGTGCTGTGGGGGTACTATGGTCATTGGAGGAGGAGCTAGAGCCCCCCCCCCAAGCTTTTCCCTGGTGCTGCCACTGTTGTTCAGATTAAAAGTAACCTTGTCATTAATAAACAGTACTCTGATCAAATTTTTGCATGTACAAACACAATCAAAGTTTAACCACATGTTTAGACACAATTCACACACCTGTTACATTTCCATAATGCTAAGACTCTCTACACTTACTTCATCCACTTTCTTGTTTGGTACACAGTCAATTGATGGATGTGTAAGATTATTACCAGACCGTCTGCTGCAAACTCTACAGTTAATGAATGGCTGCAAAAACACACAGACACACAAAAACAGTATTTAAAGAGTGGTGGGCAATAAATACAGTGAGAGAAGGTGTAGTAAAGATATATCTAAAGATTTAAGGCAGAGCTGCTGGACTGCAGGGTTTAATGACACAGAACAATTTTAGAGGAAAGAGCTTCCAAAGCAGGGTCACCTTAAGGCTATATTATACAAAGCAAGTTCATCTAAAAGTATGAACAACAAATCCCGTTTAACTGAACACTGCTCTGTATTAAAATACTGTCCTCCGATCAAGCTAAGTGGTCCTGTAGTTCACTATTTAAAGAGGTAAATTTAAAGGGTAATTCACACTGCGCATCTACCCTGCTCTGACCAGATTTAATTGCCCTTTCACCACAAAACACCACACTGCCATTTAAGGCTGATTTCAACTGCCTGGTAATCCAGCCTTTAAGCCTGTAAACCTACTAAAATTTGAGAATAAGGTGATGGAACTGGCTGTTTGAGGCCACCTATCTATTTGTTACTTTATTGTTGGCTAACTTTCCTCCGCAGGGCATCAAAAAAGTTAACATGAACCTAAATTAATTTGCTAACTGATATGTCCAATGCTCACAGTCACAGTGACTCTTTACTTACCCTCTTGTCCATGAAAATACAGTCAGCCCGATGGTCTGTTGCAGTTGACTTTGGACATTTTGTTGCTCTCAAGAGAATCTCAATGTCAATGTATTCACTGCTGATCTAAATCACATAAACACGTTATATACAAAATTGCCTACAACTGTTTTAAAGGCAATATAACAAACAATAATCACCCAAAAAATGGCAAACTGTCACAGACTTGACTGCAGCAGATTCAGAGAGAAACTGTGAGAAGGTAAAATTGACCAGGGCTGAGATATACAACCATCACTTTCATTGTGAAGAGACATTAAGCATCATATGCATTGAAATTAAAACATCAAAATCAATGTGATTCTCATTAGTTCAGCTTGCAGATGATGAAAGTTTCACACTTTTGTAAACACTTTCTCAGCAGTTACCTTCGGCACGGCCCTGGATGTTATAGAAATTCATGTGCTGACGGGTTCCTTGATGAGCATTTTCGACTGCGAGTTTAATGGCCGTCTTGTAGAGTGCAGGGAGACTGTGGTAATCTTGCTGGGCCTCTGTGGAGATAAGCAGAGCTCCATAAGCCAAAACCAGAACCAGCAGGCGGGTCATCTTCCTCTCAGCTTTGAAGGGAGAAGCAGGACTGAGGACACTGATCTGTGGTCCCCTTATCCAGCACGTCCAGGGGCGTGTCCTTCACCCGAAACAAACAGACCTTTGAACAACATTGGAAAACTCTTCAGGATGAATCGAGGCAGGTGGTCAAGTGGGTTTATTGTTATTTCAGCAATATACACAGTACACAGTGAAAGGAAACATTGTTCCTCCTGGACCACGGTGCAAGACAAAGAAGAAAAACAGAAACAACACAAGATGACACAAGTGCGGGCAAGATAGAACTATACAGAGTGAAAGGAGCACAAACAGAGGGAGAAAGTGCAAGATAAACACAAGAGCAACAATACAATACTACAGGACAAGACAGCGCAGTCAAGAACACAGAGTGCAGCCAGAGCTAACCTGAATAGGGGCATCAAGGTTGCCAGGCAGGCAGAGAAACAGAAAATAGAGGTCTACTTCACATACAACAACCCACAGTGGGTGTGGCAGGGAATACAACACATTACAAACTTCAAAGGCAACAACACCGTCACTGTTAACAGCAACGCCCTTTTAGCAAAGGAGCTAAACAGCTTCTTTGCTCGTCTGGAGGAACACAGAGCAGACATAGCCACACTGCCCCCTCCCCCAATCTCCAGCACTCACAGACTCCCTCTGCAGGAACACCACGCGAGAAGGCACATTGCATCTCTAGGTGTGTGGAGTTTAAGACAAGGCAAGTGATGCTACGATAATATAATTCCTTGGTAAGACCCCACCTAGAATATTGTGTGCGGGTTTGGTTACCATACCTTAAGAAGGACATTGCTGCCTTGGAAAAGGTGCAACGTAGGGCAACGAGAATGATTCCTGGTCTTAGAGGAATGTCTAATGAGGAGAGGTTAGCTGAGCTGAATCTGTTTAGCCTCGAGCAAAGGAGACTAAGGGGGGACATAATCCAGGTGTTTAAGATTCTAACAGGTCTGGATGCTGTTCAGCCAAATGGCTATTTCAATGTTAGTTTAAATACCAGAACTCGTGGCCATAAGTGGAAATTAGCTGGAGAACATTTTAAAACGAATTTGATGAAGCATTTCTGTACACAGCGTGTAGTTAGAGTATGGAATAGTCTTCCTGTTATTGTAACACAAGCTAAAACCCTGGGTTCTTTTAAATCAGAGCTAGATAAGATTTTTGAGCTATTAGCTAAGTTCTCCTCAAAGGAGCTTGATGGGCCGAATGGCCTCCTCTCATTTGTAAATCTCTTTGGTTCTTATGAGTCAGCTTACAGAGATGAGGTCCAGAAACTGATAGGTTGGAGTTCAGCAAACAATTTGGCACTAAACAGCACAAAGACAAAGGAATCACTGACTTCAGGAAGGATGGAGGCGACACTGGCCTGCCTAGATGGATGGATGGATGTTTTTATTGACATTGTAAGTACAATGAGATTTAGTTTGGAACGCGCCAGCAGCTACACAGTATATTTACAATTATATAGATTGTGAGGCATAAAATAAGGTGTGAGTAATATAACATAACGACATAATATAAGTAATCATTAATTAATCATTACAGATGGTATGAGGTGTGAACCGCTAGGCTGCTATGGCATGTTTGGTATCAAACCGATGGAAAATCACTCCAGTTTCCAAATCTGGTCAGTGGTTACCACGAAAGTGAATATATCAAAAGTTACACCAGCCTAACGAAAATCATCAATACAAGGGAAATCACTCTGGTCATAAATCTCAAAAGGACTGATACAGACCCCCTTCCGAAAGCCCGCCAAATGGATGGTCAGCCATTGGTCCAGGAGTCGAATTCCTGGTCACTCCTATTCACGAACTTTACACTATAAAACCTGGCACCTCAGAACAAAGCCAGGAGAGGAGAAACAGAAGGGAGGAGAAAACAAAAGACCATCAGCACGAAGAGAGGCAGAGAACATCAGCCCAAGAGAAGAGAAGCCCACAAGAAGCCCTCCTGAAGCCTATCAGTGAAGACCCAGCTGGACAGAGAACTGCAACCAAGCCCAAGCTTCACCAGGAGAGGGAATCAGAGGGGCTCCACTCCAACAACCGCTGCAAACACCGCGCCTCCCTGAGTGCCATCACCCATCAGCTCATCAGCCTCCGCAACCAACTGCCAAGACCCCCCCCCCCCCACTCTGCAACCAAGTAAACAAACTTCCTTTCATTTATAACAACCTAAACTCCTATTCACCTGCTATATTACTTTAGGACAGTATTTCCACAAATTGCTTGCTTTGCAGAACAGTATTTTCCCTTTTAAGGTTACTCATTTTAAATCTGGTCATTGCATTTTCATGATTACATTGTTTGTGTCCACTCCGTTATTTCGTGTTTATTGTTTGTTAGGTGTAATGTCTGTCTTATGTTAGTTATAGGAATAAATGCATGTCTTTTACACAACTTCAGCCTCCGTTCATTGAGTGCTCACAAGAATCCCTGCCTGTGCGATCTACGCTCTGAAACCTCAAATTCGCCTGAAATATCGCGAGACTCTCTCTCATTGGCCGTGAGGGGAGCTTCGCTACCGATCGTTTACATTACCTGGTGACGCAGCTCGTTGGACAAGCCTTCTATTCTAACCCAGGTTATTACGTGATACTGGTTATTAATGAGTTCCATTTAAGTCACACATTAACAGACTCACGGTGTTTCGCAATTGAGTTTGAGCCGACCATTCAGCATAAAAATTGGTTAATAATCACAAGGCACAAGGTTTAAACTTATTCTGAGCACACAATTTAAACTTTTTATGACCGAACGTGCAGTGAAGAAGCGCTACTGTGAACTGGTTGCAAAAGTCGCACTCATGGCAATCTGAAGGCATTTAAGCGGGATCATATGGGCTTATTATAGTTATTTTTATTTCTATTATTAGTAGTTATATTATTTTTTGTTTTATTTTCGGTGATTTCATTGTAGTTCTTTCGTATTAAACTGCAGTAAACTTTAACCCTATGTCTGACGAGATTCTCAGATGTAGCGCTTTGTTTCCAGGTTCAATTCGGACGAGTGTCTCCGTTTCTATATATCCTGGGAGAGATCTCTCTATTAGCGAACGGGAATACTTGTTATGAGGTTCTAACCTAAATTATGTTGCGCTTGGACATAAGACCGATAGCTTAGTTACCTATCAGGATCATACTCGTATGTGTGTGCCTGCTTTAGACAAAGCAAGTTTAACACAACTTTGCGCTGTGAGCCAAGTGTGTGTCATTTAGAAATTGGGAGTCTCCTGTGCTTGAGACCCACCGTGGTTAAGCACCATTTGCGACGAGATATAGTGCACTCACAATTTAAATCTGTCGCCGTAACGCGTGCGCCGTCTCGCTTCAGTAATTGTTTTAAGGGGTTTTATACTGTGCAAGGCACAGAAGAAGGCCACAAGCAGCATGCGCATGCATTAAATGTGTGTGTCACTCATCTAGCGTCGGCAACCGCCTAGCTATATCTTTGGTTACCTCTAGTGGTCAGGCATAGAACTACCACTCCATTTCGAAATTGCGCCTCTAGTGGCCAGGCATAGAACTACCACTCAATTTCGATATTGCGCCTCTAGTGGCCAGGCATAGAACTACCACTCCATTTTGATTTTGCGCCCCCGGTGGTCAGGCATAGAACTACCACTCCATTTCGATATTGCGCCCCCGGTGGTCAGGCATAGAACTACCACTCCAGTTCGAAATTGCGCCTCTAGTGGTCAGGCATATAACTACCACTCCATTTCGAAATCGCGCCTCTAGTGGTCAGGCATAGAACTACCACTCCATTTCGAAATTGGGCTTCTAGTGGTCAGGCATAGAACTACCACTCAATTTTGAAATTGCGCTTCTAGTGGCAAGCCATAGAAGTACTACTCCATTTCGAAATCGCGCCTCTAGTGGTCAGGCATAGAACTACCACTCCATTTCGATATTGCGCCCCCGGTGGTCAGGCATAGAACTACCACTCCATTTCGAAATTGCGCTTCTAGTGGTCAGGCATAGAACTACCACTCAATTTTGAAATTGCGCTTCTAGTGACAAGCCATAGAACTACTACTCCATTTCGAAATCGCGCCTCTAGTGGTCAGGCATAGAACTACTATTCCATTTCGTAATCGTGCCTCTAGTGGTCAGGCATAGAACTACCACTCCATTTCGAAATTGCGCTCCCGGTGGTCAGGCATAGAACTACCACTCCATTTCGATATTGCGCCCCCGGTGGTCAGGCATAGAAGTACCACTCCATTTCGATATTGCGCCCCCGGTGGTCAGGCATAGAACTACCACTCCAGTTCGAAATTGCGCCTCCAGTGGTCAGGCATAGAACTACCACTCCATTTCAAAATCGCGCCTCCATTGGTCAGGCATAGAACTACAACTCCATTTCGATATTGCGCCCCCGGTGGTCAGGCATAGAACTACCACTCCATTTCGAAATTGCGCTTCTAGTGGTCAGGCATAGAACTACCACTCAATTTTGAAATTGCGCTTCTAGTGGCAAGCCATAGCAGTGCCACTCCATTGAAATTGCACCTCTAGTGGTCCGCCATAGTAGGTTAACAACATCTGAGTTGGGTCTCTGGTGGTCAACTGCGGTGATACAACACGCATAATTGGACACACAGGTTCTTGCCTGAAAGCAGGAATCAACTTCACGGACTAAATCAGTTTGATCACAATACATTAACATCCAATTAGGTTATTGTTGCATAACTAATTGATGTTTACAATTGAATAAGAAACACAATTCATTTGGTTTGATTCCCGTTTAACCTTTTTGATTTATTTTAGGTTTTATTTCACCTTATGCTTTCATTCATTCCCTCTCCCCCAACAAGGGGACTTGCATAGAAGTTCAACCACTATTAACAACAGTAAACCAGTTACGTACACAATCCCATCAGGAAGTCGTTTGGATGTGATCAGTTGAGCCCTTCGGGTGCTGGGTGCTTACCATTCGCTCTCTGTTGGTTGAGCTTGTCTGTGGCTCTGCTGTCACTGCTTGTGATCGTACAGTTTGTCAGAACCGAAGGGGAGTTCTCAGCAATTGGATGCCCAAAAGCGTGTCAGCCCGGCTACACCCACTGACTCATTACGGGCAAGGCTGACAGGTACCTCAGGCGGTCATTACAACTTTTGAGCAGGACTTCGTTTAGGGTGAGTTCTGAGAACGGCCCTAGCTTGGACTCTCACTAGGGTGGGTGATACCTGAAGGCAATTTTGCCAGCCGATAAGCTGAGCTCCACCTGGGTTGTCTCAGTTGTGCATACAGAATACGCCCTTCCAAGTTAACATTGCTGGGGATCGGGGGAGTGGAAGCCGGACTCAGGCTTGCTTGGCTGGGAGAATGATTCCTGGTCTTAGAGGAATGTTTAATGAGGAGAGGTTAGCTGAGCTGAATCTGTTTAGCCTCGAGCAAAGGAGACTAAGGGGGGACATAATCCAGGTGTTAAATCTGGTCATTGCATTACATTTTTTTTGTATCCACTCCTTTATTTCGTGTTTATTGTTTGTTAGGTGTAATGTCTGTCTTATGTTAGTTATATCCATCCATCCATTTTCCAAACTGCTTATCCTACTGGGTCGCGGGTGGTCCGGAACCTATCCCGGAATGTGGAATGGGCACGAGGCAGGGAACAATCCAGGATGGGGGGCAGCCCATCACAGGGCACACTCACACACAAATCGTGATTATATTATTGCACTATACTATATAAATAAAAAGTAAACTTAATACCAGTTGTGGTAATAAAGTGCACAGAGAGTAAGAGAGAGTAGGGTTTCACATAAACGTATGTTCATTAGCATTTAGTATTCTGATGGCTTTGGGGTTAGAAGCTCTTATTAAATCTGGTTGTTCTGCAATGCATACTGCGGTAACGTTTACCAGAGGGCAGAAGTTCAAACATCTCATGTGCTGGGTGCGTGGGATCTTTTTTAAATATAATTATGCATATGTAGAACTAGGGATATGATCCTGTTAAGTATGATAGTTCTGTCTCATTATTGCAGGATCGACATCCATAGTAACTGTGGTGATCTATCCATTTGTGTGCATGTCTGTGTGTGTGTGTGCGAGCGGGTATACCTATCCTACCCCATAGCGTGATAAATACCTGTTTTTTTTTTCCCTTATGGGGACCACGAAACTGAAAACCAGGAAAACTCTATTTTATAAAAATCTGTGACTGCTGTGGAAAAACTAAAAATGCAAAACCTCTTTTATTTTGCTTGGTTACTTATGGTTATGGTTAGGGCAGGGTGGGGGTTAAGATTGTCATAGTTAGCGTTAGCATTTATCCAATAGAAGTCAATGAGCGGGCCCCATAAGGATAGGTATACCCTATGTGTGTGCATGTGTGTGTTTGTCCCATATTGCCTGGGCTTCAGGATACCTCATAACCCGGAACTTCATCAGAAGTAGTTAGAAAATGGATGAATGGATGGATGGATGGATGGATGGATGGATGGATGGATGGATGGATGGATGGACAGATCAATAAAAGTACAGAACATCCATTTTACAAAGAACCATCAACACTAAATGTATGCACTGGTCATGCTCCTGGAAATTAAACTTTTCTGAAAAGCAGCATGTTCATAAATTAGCTGCTGTTATACCTTGGGGGAACAAATGCAGATGAAATTGTAAAACAAACTGCAGTGGCAAAACAGTTCTGGCTGCCTGTGCTGCCCTGCCTGCCCGCCCTCCTGCCCATTACGTCCTGCCTGTGCCACCCTCCTGCCTGCCCTCCTGCCTGTTTACGTCTTTCCTGTGTGCCCTGCTGCCAGTTATTCTGTATTTACATCCGGACTTAACTAATTGAACCATATAAACCATATAAATCAGGACTTTGTTAACCTGACTTCTGCCCTGTGGAGGATGGGCTCCCCCTTTCACTCTGGTTCCTCCAAAGGTTTCTTACTATGACTGAGTTTATCCTTGCCAATGTCGCTTTCTAATTTTTCAGGCTAGATCTTGCTCACTGGGACAATTGGGCAGGGACAAAGTAAAGTGCTTTGAGACAATGTAAGGCTATGAAAATGTACTATACAAAATAAAGTGAATTGACTTGAGTAATGTGGCACAAAGCAACCCTTCTTTGCCACAGGAAATGTCTGGTGCAATTTCTTTTTTAATTGTACATGTCAATTGCATAATACCCTAAACTAATTCATTATTATTTCTATTATTATCATCATCATCAGTATTTCATTAGTATTCCATGGTATTTAGATTTTTCAGGAATCAGTGTGTGTACTGTATACTTTTTAATTTATTTGCACTATGTGTAGTGTCTCTGCAGCTGTATATACTTGCTGCATTATGCACAAGAACTTCCCTCAGGCATCAGTATAGTTAATCAAATGTAATATTTCTTGCTTGTTTATTAAGTTGTTTTAGGTATTTTGTGTGTTCCACTTAATTTAGTGTAATTAGTCCTAGTTGACTCAGGTTTAGTTAGATTTTTCCTTCTGTTGTTCCTCTGCATCATGCTACTGTCATAAAATTTCAATGTCTTACCTAACTTAAGAGTTTTGTGCATTGTGTTTTGGAGAGAAAGAAATCATTACTTTTTTTCTTTAGATTCATCCACTGATTCTATCACCTATGACACATTCCCCCTGAATATTTGTTTGTTTATTTATGTATTTGCTTGGGGGATGGAATTAACAAACAGAAATAACTGAATGAATCAGGGTAGTGAAAAACATTTATAAACTTATCATTTTGGTATTGGTACGATCCTGTTCTGGTTAGTTAGCCGAGGGAGTAAATCATCCGGAGTTTCATCTCTCAATCTCCTCCTACACCCACTCAGCATCACAGTATGGACTCCCCAATGCAACTGATCTGCACGTATTTGTACTCTGGGAGGAAATTGAAGCCCCCATAGGAAAAACTCAAAGCCTACAGACATATGCACAAAACCAGGGGACATGCTCAGTTCTGCAGGCCTGGAAGTGTGAGAGAAGGCTATTTATTGAGTTTCCCCTCTGCCCCTGGTAAAGATGAAACATGCACAAGTCATTAAACACACATATACTTACATGAAAGTCTGACTGATACTGGAGCTTCCAGTGCCCGTAAACCAGGTACTGGGGTACTCCATTTCCTTCTTGATAATTAGCGCCATTGAAAAAAAAAACGGTGCCTTTCCTAATATTAACTGACTCTCAGACAAATGTACTGCTTGAAGACCCTGCCACTATTCGCATTTTCCAGCAGGAGTCACAAATCTTCATTGCATTCAGTTTATTCTCAGATGAGCTCATGCATGTTTCTATGTGCATCTTTACACTTAAACAAATACAGCTAACCTCTGTTGTTATATTCCATATATATTTGTCGTGACTGGCCTTTTTTCTCAAATGATGGATTTCTGAAACTAAAACTGACAGTATTCTAAAATATTTATATTGCCACATCATCGACACATGTTCTAATATGACATAGCATTCCCCTGGACCATAGTGCGACTTAGAGACAAGATATAACATGCCCTTCACGGTAAAACACTAGATAGGTGCAACACTTAATGTCAACGTTGTCAATGTCAATGTTGACTTAATGTCAACGTTAAATTCATGGATTCGCAAATTAAGTAACACGGTTACAGTACAAAAACGAGCAGAGCTGTGTATGGCATGACTATCTCGCGGCGGCGACAAAATATGCTTATCCTTCTAATTATTCAGAAGAAAATATATTTGCAAGCACAGCCGTTCACGGCTTCCGTACAAAAAGCTGTCACTACGCTACAGGAAGAATACACGACCAATATAGGATTTACACAAGTCTGCTTCTTTTGTTTTATTTAGTAACAACTTTCACAAAAATTGACAGCAATACTGCTAAAAGTGCAGATCTGTTGCCAAATTAAATAAACAAAGAAATTAATCATAAAAATATTCAAAGTATATACAGCCAGGGGCGCCACTAGCAATTTTGGGCCCTATGACAAAATATGAGGTTGGGCCCCCCTACCACACCCATTCAGATCTCTGGGGGCCCCTAAAGGGCGTGGGCCCTTAGAATTGTCCCAACTTTCCCCCCCTTAGCGGCGCCCCTGTATACAGCTAACCATTTCCAATCGAAAAGTACATACAAGTCTCCAATATAAGTTATACAATGGAGCGCAGATAAAACTTTTAAATAGTAATTAACCAAACTATATAAAGAATACAAGTTTGAATACAGGTAATTTGTATAAATTTTACTGTGTTCAGACTGAAAAATCAGCACCAGCCTTACACACATTGCAGTTCTGCTTTTTTCTTCTTTTAGCATAATTACCCGTTTCACGTTCACGAGGCAGAAGATCCCTGCAAATGTGAAAATTCACAAGTAACAGGCACCATTAACCTCAAGCCATAACAGTCTGCTAGCCTGAACAATAGCAAACTCTATGTATTACCAATTATTACGCAGGTTGTCACTTTATCAAATCATGACTGTTACTAAGAAGTGGGAGTGAAACGCGTGTCACGAGATCTCGCGATATTACAACATGACGAGATTTCTCGTTGGAGCGAAAAGCCGTTTCACGAATGCGCTGCAAATGAGCTGCTGTAAATATGTCGGCATCTGACTAAATTACTATAGTAGATACCCCAGACACTTTTGAATCTTTTGTGTGTCAGCATTTCGGGTGCCCGGCGGAAAATATAAATGGCGAAAGGGAGACAGACAAAACACGAACCATCTGTAAGGACTGTAGAAAGCTAATGCCGCACACAGCGGCTAATGCTACTACTAACTACTATGCAAAGCCATTTGCAGCACCATCATAGCTCTTTATTTAAATTCACTGCACCGGTGAAGAAAACATTTTTTTAAAAATGTTATGTTTATTATTGGGTGCTTTCCACTTCATGCACCCACATACAGCGCTAGCTTAAAGCAATGCATTCTGGTCCTGACGCAATGCATCATGGTTATATTTTTTATCGCCCGTTGCATTACGTCACCATGTCACATGGTACCAAAACTCCGCGAGAGCAAGACACATCAGGCAGCACCTCTTAGCAGGCTGCACAGGCTGGATCCGCCTCCATTACGACACAACTTTGCCCTTATTGGCTTAAGATTTTAGTTACATACATGACGTTTGTATATCTGCTATTTCTCCCGAGAAGCAGGTAAAGCGGTAACTGCTTTTCAATTAATTTACTTGGTAAAATTAAATTTAAATAAATGATATGAATATTGTAATAGTACTCGTGAGCTTTGTTTGTTGTTAGTTACTATAATGTTGCGCTGCTTTATTTGTTTAATCGTCTTGTCTGTGAAGACATTCAAGTTAATCAAATAAGAACTGCACTGTACACTGTACATGACCATAAAAACTTTGAATCCTTGAAATAAATGTTTTTGATCTTTTCCTTGGCAGTTATCTTTTTACACAGGGCCTCTATGTACACAATAGTTATTTTTTTCACGACTAACAGTATGGATCAGGAGTTGGTTATTGTAAAAGAAGTAATGTGCATGCAGGTGATATTTGTATAGATTTATATTTACCCCTAGGTGATAAGTTTGACAGTCATTTCTTTTACCGTTTGGCCTCTCGGTTGAACATAATAGTGGCGCGAGCAGCTCCACTTGGTTTTTTAAAAATACTCAGCCATGAACTTTTGGTGAACTCAGGTGAATCCCTTCCTTCAGTAGTAAACCTTGGTAGTTTCAGCCGTTTACACATTGTCTCACTAAAAGGTTGATAATATATTTGTCCTTTTACATAGTGATAAAATATACGCGATAAAAATGTGAATATTCATAGATTCAGGACTAACAAAGTAGCTAACAGAAACTCAGACTAACAAAAGGTGCAAATACATACTCAGTTGGTTCCATTGTGTTGATTACATTATAATGTTTACATTGTAATGATTATATCATGGATATTTGGCATACTTTTTATAAAATCGTAATTCTTATATTCTGCGTTATATAGTGCTAAATAATATTCCATAGATGGATGGACTTTATTAATCCCCGTGGGGAAATTGTGTTTTTTATGTCTCCCTCAACTTACTCTTTGTGGAGTAAGTTGTCCGCGAAGTGCAGCTACCTGTTGGGGCGCCCAGGGAGCTGGGGGTTAAGGGCCTTGCTCAAGGACCCACAGACGTGCTGAGGCTGGGTTAGTTTCAACTGGTGACCTCATTACAGGCACAAGGACTGACCCCTGCCCCCCAACTGTGTATGAGTAGCATTTATGCTGTTTCTTGAGTGTGAGCTAGTACATAAACCAGCTAGTGCTCACCATTGCAAAAATACTCTAGCTTTCTGTCATACACATTTTTTTATTTTCTTACATTGTCCGTTTTTGTTCATAGTCTGTAATATTCTGAATAACGACAATGTAGAGGAAAAACAGATTAAATTCTCCTTGTTTGTAATTTCCCCATGTAATCCACTGCCTTGTGGTAAGAGGTGCAAAAGTCAGACGCGTTGAATGATGAGGATACGATATTGAGTTTAGTTCTTGAGAGGATTTATTCATATGATATTTTAACACACAGTACTTTGAACTGGTTTGTTTGGCGCAAAAGGGCCGATATGCAGACACCATCACACATGGCAAATACGGTCAATGACTGTTTCACTTTGCACCTTCAGCCCTGAGCCGCGTAATCTCAGCACCTTTAATAACAACCATTGCTGCCTCCTACAGGTGGGAATACACTTAGACAATAGTAAATATCACTAAGGCAGGCAAGTACCTCTCGTTTCAAGTGTTGCAATACTATATAACATTATATTATAAACAATAAATACGAATAAATAAAAACATTAAACAAATAAACATAATCAATAATATTCATGAATAATTATGCTTAATATACAAATAAAAGAATAGCTCCTGCAGATGATTTCAGATAACTACTGGAACAATGAGTTCTGGAGGGGAGCAAGCTCTGTTACATGCTATAGAAATGTTGATCTGATTCCTTTCATTATCAGATTGTTACCACTGTTAAAAACCACAGATATTGTATTCTGATTGTATGCATTTCCTTATTAGGGCATGTCAGTTACTTCTGTTAAAAAATCCGTTTATTCTGACGTCGTAAATTTCCTGATCAGAGTTTACCCTCTTTAAAGTGATGGAGGTCCACTTGTGCCAAAGATACATTGATATGCATATGAGATTTCGTTTGTGCCAAAAATATGTAAATAGCACACAGTCCATGTCGACTGAGCATGTGACAAAGAATTTTTCTGTGACAATTCTATTTTGTCAATGAGTTTGTCTGTGGAGCCCCTGAAGGGACCTAATGGTGTCCGCTAATTAGATACCCAGAAATAAACTGTGTGGCTCCTGCCCAAGCATTGCTGCCCAAACAGCAGCTTCCTCCTTATGCCACCGAGGGAGGAGTAGCCAGTGGTTCCCCTGCCCCTTCCCCTCTCCCCCCTGCAGACGAGGATCATAACCATTCAGCACCCGACTCTACCTCCTTCTCGGTGAAGAAGTGCCGTGGCGAAACGCTCAGGCAGCAGGACGAGGTAGCAGAAATTCTTGCCCCTATGTTGGTATGTCCAAATCCTCAAGGGGGAGATAAGGTTTGCTCATCTGACACTGTAGATGAAGGAGTTGAACATAAGAACATAAGAACTATACAAACGAGACGAGGCCATTCGGCCCATCAAGCTCGCTTGGGGAGAACTAAACTAATAGCTCAGAGTCGTTAAAATCTTATCTAGCTCTGATTTAAAGGAACCCAAGGATTCAGCTTGCACTACATTATCAGGAAGACTATTCCATACTCTACACGCTGCGTAAAGAAGTGCTTCCTTAAATCCAGCTTGAAATGTTCTCCCGCTAATTTCCACCTATGGCCACGAGTTCGTGTATTTAAACTAATGCTGAAGTAACTATTTGGTTGAACAGCATCCAAACCTGTTAGAATCTTATATACCTGGATCATGTCCCCCCTCAATCTCCTTTGCTTGAGACTGAACAGATTTAGCTCAAGTAACCGTTCCTCGTATGACATTCCTCTAAGACCAGGAATCATTTTTGTGGCCCTACGCTGCACCTTTTCTAAGGCCACAATGTCCTTTTTAAGATATGGTGACCAAACCTGCACACAATATTCTAGGTGAGGTCTCACCAAGGAATTGTATAATCTTAGCATTACCTCCCTTGACTTAAACTCCACACACCTGGAGATATACCCCAACATCCTATTGGCCTTTTTTATTGCTTCCCCACACTGGCGAGAATGGGACATGGAAGCATCAACATACACACCAAGGTCTTTCTCATGATCAGCTACCTTTATTTCAGTGACACCCATGAAATACCTGTACTTTATATTTCTGCTCCCTAGATGGAGTACCTTATATTTATCGACGTTAAATTTCATCTGCCAGGTATCGGCCCAGTCACTAATTAAATCAAGATCCCGCTGTAGCTGCTGAGCCACTAATTCAGTATCTGCTACACCACCCACCTTGGTGTCATCTGCAAATTTCACCAGTTTACTGTATATATTGGTATCCATATCATTTATGTAAATTAGGAACAATAGTGGTCCTAAAATCGAACCCTGCGGTACCCCACTATGAACGCAAGCCCACTGTGAGTTGAAGGACATTGCCAGTGACCTGCTGGACCCCAGGCAGAACAGGCCTCACCATGCGACAGCCCTTCAGAGACTGGTCCTCCTGCGCATGGACTGGGGCATGATGCATCAGTTTAAACAGGAGCCTGGTAAATCCTGCGAGTGCTACACCAAGCGACTGATGGCAGCATTCTCCAACTACAGTGGGATGGACTCCACAACGGACCGAGAGTGTATGTGATGTAAAATACACTAAGATAGGTAAAAACTCTTTTGTGGACTAAGTAAAACAAACATTTTATGTTCTAGTTTTCTTAAAACTACTGAAACAAATAATTGGCTACACTGCAGTTCCGCTGTTTTGTTTGGCACCCCTGCATGTCGTGCATTGTGTGGAAAAAACCTGAAGGCTGAGGAATGTTACGTAACACAGCTAGAATGTAAAAACTCTCTCTGGTGTAATTCACTGCATAAAACCAATGGTGTTAAGTGTGATGTCTTCTTCATAACACTCCCTGATGTTTGTGTCCGTGACCATGAGATAGGGTGGGCTGCTTTTCTTCCTTCCTTTGACTAGTATTCCTCCTAAATTGTTCATCTGTATTTGCTGCATTGGTACTTGATGTGCGTGTGCCTTGTGTCACGATCGCCATTTAACGGGAGTGGCGGACGGGCAGGAAACAGGCAAGGCAGGCAGGATACGGGGATTTATTAGGAACACGGGGTGCAGGAAACATCTCACGCAGACGGACTTCAATGACGGACACTGAACTCTAGTAAGACATGAACTCAAATAGACAGGACTGATTGAAAATAATCGGACACAGCTGGGTACGATCAGGGAAGCACACGTGGATAATCAGGGGGCGTGGCACACACGGTGGTCAGACTGTCCGGGACCTCCTCGGGGACTAGGGCAGGAAAGTCTGGAGCTGGGTCAGGGACAGGAGTGGGGCCAGGAACAAGAGCCCCAGGGGGCACAGTCATTTGAGGCGGAGGGAGCGCCTCGGGCGTGGGCTCTGGGGCCGCAGGGGGCAGCGGAGGCGGCTGCTCAGGAGCTACGGGCAAAGCAGGCGGCGGCTGCTCGGGCTCTGGGGCCGCAGGGGGCAGCGGAGGCGGCTGCTCGGGCTGCGCAGGAGCTATGGGCGACGAAGGCAACTGCTCAGACGCTGTAGCAGGAACCCAGGACTTTATGCTCAGCCCACTGCTGTTAACTCCGATGACTCACAACTGAGCAGCAATGCACATTTCGAATTCCATCATCAACATCAGGCAGATGACAAGACTGTTGTGGGTCTCATCAATAAAAACGGTGACTCAGCATACAAAGAGGAAGTGTGATGACTATCGGACTGCTGCAGAGCCAACAACCTGTCTCTGAATGTTGACCAAAGAGATGGTTGTTGACGTTAGAAGAACACAAAACACAGAGTGACCACTCTCTGCTGCACATCGATGGCTCATCTGTGGAGATCGTAGAGAGTACCAGATTCCTTGTTGTCCATCTGGCGGAGAATCTCACCAGGTCCTTCAACATCAGCTCCATAGTAAGGAAAGCACAGCAGCACCTCTACTCTCCACGGAAGCTCAGAAAAGCCCATCTCCCATTCTCACACTCTATTGGGGAACTGTTGAAAGCACCCTGAGCAGCTGCATCACGGTCTGCTTTGAGAACTGTGTCGCCTCAGATCACAAGTCCCTACAACAGATAGTGATGACAGGTGAGAAAATCATTGGGAGTATCGTGTTAGAGAAATATGTACTTTTTTTATCATCATTTTGCTAGACGCTTAGAAACAACACCCTGCCGCAGCTTGATCTTAATTGAGCAATAACACGTCTCAAGAACTGTCGCTTGAATATTTCCACCCCATATATGGTGACAAACAATGTTCAATGTCAGTTGCATATCCTGTTTGTGTACCTCAATAAAAGACACTGCGAGGGGAGTTACTCTTTCGAAGTTGGCTGAGTTCGACTGAGAGGCTGACACCTCGAGGTCAGGACCGGGCTTCCCTTTGTAAGGAAAAGTGGTAAAAATGTCCCAAGGTTCTTGGTTGATCATTTGAATGCAGACAATGTTAGGAATTTATGATCATGGGGGAAGCCAGGGAGAGAATGGGGGTTCCAGTTGGCACCACTATGGTGATAAGGATAAGATAAGGTGATAAGAATTGAATTACAATGATCATAAAAGTCTCCACCCTGTCCTGTCCCGTCCCTGTCTCAGGATCCTCACACTCCAGGGGGTCACTCTTTATATGTAAATTCACTCACAACACCTACACACAACACCTTGGTGGGGAGGGCCTTTTTGGGTATAAAGGGGGGTGAAGAACTGTCTTCAATTTGTATCTGAGCTGCCTTTCAGTACCCGGTGTGTCTCTACACTGTATTACATTGTATTATTTTTGCTGTTCAATAAACCATCATTTTGCTGAAACTGCGGAGACTCTGCAAGTGGATTCCCTACACCTTGCAGCAAGTAAAACGTCATCACAGCTGTCTGTGTTGTTCTGTGTTCAGAGACTGGTTTGTTTCCAGCGCATCTTCAGAAGAAGATAACCCTAACATATCTCTCCCCTCCATCACAGATATTCACACCACACACTGCATCCGCAAAGCCACCACCATTGTGGATGACCCCACCCACCCCTCACATTATCGTTTCACCCTCCTGCCTTCTGGAAATAGGTCCCGGAGCATTCGGGCCTTCACAGCCAGACTCAAACAGCTTTATCCCCCATGCCGTCAGACTACTGAACTCTCAGGGACTAATCTGATACCACACACACATACACTCATTAACACACTTTATTATTTAACTACTATTTTTTATCTTATTGTCGCCATGTTTACAGTTACTTTTATTTATTTTTATTGCTACCTCATTGGACAACCAAACTGCGCCTTCTCAGTACTGGGTTTACTGTGCTGTTTGTGCTCGTTGGTGTCAGTTGTCCTCTCTTTTTGCACTGTCCTGCAATGTTTGCACAGTTTTTGCTCATTATGCACCATACAGTATGTTGCTAGGTTGGTATGTGTTAGTCTTCTGTTAATTTAAGTAGCACCTTGGTCCGAGGGAAACAGTTTCTTTTGTAACTGTACTATACTCAACTGTGTAAAGTTAAAAATAACATTAAAGACCTACTTGACTTTTACTGAACAGGTGCTAAAGTGAAATTACTTGCTTCTGGGAAAGAACTCCAGCTGAAATTCTGTACAACAATTATGGGAGACATATGGGAAGGACGCGGTGTCAGACCTGCCCCAGTGGGACGAATGTGGTTTTCCTAGTAACAGCAGCTTCAGTCCCAATCAGATAAGCCAGATGCATCTGAAATTAGAGGAACGGGATCAGACTGGTTGCTCAGGGACTAATGTGGTAGAACTAAAACAGAGACAAATTGGACGGTGTTTCAATTGTGGGAAAATGAGACAAAGCAGGCAGAGGAGATGCGGGTGGCAAAGAAGCATGAGATAAGGAATGCAGAGAATGTGGATGAGGGTGAGACTCCTGTGAAAACTGTGTATTGAAAATTAGGGCCATAGTATTGTCATCCATCCTGTCAGGGTATGGAAATACACTGAGGGTAAATGGCCTAATGCAGGAAGTGTCTTAATCCTATAACATCCAGCTGATTCAGGCTGTGGGGGACAGTGTAGTACTGCACTCTTCTGGCTGGGACCTTGAATAAATGAATGAATGTTACATTTATACAGCCCTTTTCTAAGATACACAAAGAGCTTTACAGAAGCACTGGGGAGCCACTTCAACCCAAACGTGAGGCAGCAGGAGAGGGGGCCCAGGCAGAGAGAACAGCCAACAAGACGGGTGCTTCCACAGACAGGACGGGGGCCCCGGCAGACCAACGCTGACGACTCCTGGGACCAAGTCAACAGAGCAGCTGTCGTCATTGTGACTCACCCTCATACATCCATCCATTGTCTAAACCGCTTATGCTACTGGGTCGCGGGGGGTCCAGAGCCTATCCTGGAAGGATCTGTGCACGAGGCAGGGAACAACCCAGGACGGGGGGGCAGCTCATTGCAAGGCACATTCACACACCATTCACACACACATGCACTCCTACGGCCAATTTAGCAAGAGAGAACATGCAAACTCCCCACACATGTGACCCAGGCGGAGACTCGAACCTGAGTCCCAGTGGTGGGAGGTAACAGTGCTAATCACTGCACCACCAAGCAGCCCCACCCTCATACATGATTTCTGATTCTTGATTTTAATCCCCTTTTCTGTTTTTGGCAACATATAAAGTGCTGTGAATGTCACTGTCAGATTGTCATATCATCCTCCAGTTGTCCCTTGTCACCCTGGATGCACATTGAGTGTTTGCTAAATATTTTATCTTGTAGTGTTCCTGATTTTTTCCTGTGTTTTAATTTGCAATTCTCAAATTTCATGACTGGCATCCGTGGGGACGATTAATTAAACCTGTTAACTCTGCACTTCAATTTCAAACTGTTGGTAACATGTGTACATATTTTTGTCTGATCTTTTCACCACCAGGTGGCGATATAGCAACTCCAGAGTTATTGATGGCTAGAACAAAAAAAACACAGTAACACAGAGGTGTAGCTAAAAATTCTGGGCCCCTGACAGAATGTCACCTTGCGCCCTCTGTCGAATTTTACATTCTGTGAAAGAGATTTGTTGAGCCATCTTCCAATGTAATCCAATCCAGCTCTTTATTTGAAAAGCACTTTAAACAACCTTATGGACCAAAGTGCTGCACAAAGGAATAAATAAAAACATTCACACACTTAAAAACGAAGTAAAAGAAATTTAATAAAAACCAAAACATTCAATGTGAGTAAAAGGCCATTAATAAAAATTTAAAAAAATCTATTAATTAATAAAGAAAAGGCTAAGATTAAAATAAGATTTACTATTAAAATTAACATCTCACAATGTGTCAAAGGTGAAGGAGAAGAGATTAGAAGAGATTTAAAAACGGACAGAGGGGATTCCTCTCTAATGTGAAAAGGCAAGTCATTCCACATTTTAGGAGCTGCGACTGCAAAGGCTCGATCCCCTCTAAGCTCACGCTGAGTCTTAGGAACCGTCAGGAACAGCTGATCAGCTGACCTGAGAGAGCGGGTGGGGGTGTAAGGGTGAAGCAGCTCACACAGGTCAGATGGAGCAAGACCACTGAGGGCTTTAAAAGCAAATAACAGAATTTTAAAATGAATCCTAAAATGTACGGGCAGCCAGTGGAGTGAGGCTAAAATGGGGGAGACATGCTCATATTTCCATGTGCGGCAGCATTTTGAACCTTCTGGAGGTGAACAATAGTGGAGCCTCTAACCCCAACATAGAGGGCGTTACAGTGGTCCAAACTAGTAGTGACAAAAGAGTGGATTACTGTCTCAAAGTGCTGCCTAGAAAGAATTGGCTTTATTTTGGCCAACTGCCTCAATTGTAAAAAGCTTGACTTGACAACTAACCTTATCTGAGTGTCAAACTTAAGGTTGGTGTCGACTTTAACCCCTAGGTGTGTGATGACTGGTTTACAATATTGTTCCAAGGAACCTAAAATTACAGTGGAGGTCAGAGGAGTGGAGTTACCAAAAACCAACACTTCTGTCCATTACCTCCCCACTTCCTTGTTAGTTACAATATTTGTTCTGCATTACTGTACTGCTTTGGAGCCTTTTGATATTAAGGTGAATAACACAGGTGAAAAATTAAGGTGAAAAAAGAGACAGATGCATTGACAGCAGTCGTGGCCACACTTTGGACTGGGAGTGTAAGAGCAAAGGAAACTGAATCCACTATGTTCTGTCCTGTAAATTTTTATTAAACACCACATGACACACATACGAGTCCTGTTTTAACTTTCAGGGCTGATGGTCTGCAGCCTGGCTTGTGTTCTACAGTGCAGCGCAGGTGCAGTCACTGTGCTGAGCCCGGCGTTATATTAATGACGCAGCCTTTCACACTGACCAGTGAGAAATAACCTTGAAAATGACTGTGCTCTTTGTGGTTCTCCTTTTTTCTTACCACCAAGCAAGAGACTAAACATATTTTCTACTTATCAGTTATCAGAAATCAGAAATGTCATGCAGTAATCAGAGGTTAGACAGCAAGAATGACTTTTGTATTTTTATCTTTTGTCAATCTTTTATCCAGCGACTACTAATTCTCATCGGGGTCTGGAGAGGGTGGGACCTGTCCCAGGAAGCACAGAGCACAGGCCTGCATGGGATGCCATTCCACACAAGCAAAAACAATTAAGATGGTCAGATTTGCCTCACTGTGTGATTTTGACTGAAAGATGAACTAAGCACAGTCTTGTGTGTATAAAAATGCGTAGATTCATTTAACTTTAACAATGAGATTCAGCAACATGACCTTATAGTGTTAATGATCGGTATCTTACTGGTATTAACTGAATTATGCAAAATTCTACATTATTCTATATTATTGCACCCAAATTGTTCATACTGACTAAATGTAATTACTGACATCCTGGACATACTGCTTTTTAGGTTTGAATTTAAAATGTTAGTAGACAAATTCATGCTGTCAATAACATCTCACTTGCTCACCCACTTTTAGATAAAAATACCCTTTGTGGTTTTTCTAGTGAAGCAGTGGGCCTGAGCTGAGGACCTGATGGTTGTGTGGTTTTCGCTCACTGAGAAGAGAGACACAAACACCCTGCTCTCAGTCGGTCAGTCTTCCTGTAAAATGCAGAGGTGAGACTTCTAGTGGAAAATTACTGACTGCAGCGTCAACAACACATATAAACAGCAGCACAAACAAAATGTTCCACAAATGCAGGACATCTGTATGCTTACAGCACACATCAGACACGCTGACCCTCAGCACTGAGCTCCTCCAGGCTCTGTGCTCTCCCTCTTCTCTTCAATTTCTACACAAATCACTGCTGCTCCAGTGAAGATCCTGAATTTTGCAGGTGATACTACTGTGTTTGCCATCATAACTGAAGGTGATGAGTCTGCCTACAGACTGGAAGTCGTACAGCTGACCATCCAGTTCTGAACTCACATTATCCCAAATGTCCACATGCTTAGACTCCTCTCATCATCAGGGAGGAGCGTCCCTTGGCACTGTAGAGTAGATGGATGAGAGCAGGCTGATAACAAGGCTGTCATCAATTTTATGTGACACCTCTCACCCCCCCAGCAGACTATGGAGGCCCGTAAGGGCAGCTCCTTCAGTAAGAGACTCAGACACCCGGCGTGTGACAGAACGGTACCGCAGGTCATTGGGCCCCACAGCAGTCAGGCTTTATAATCTGCACTCTGCTCATTGAACTTTTCCCCTGTTCACTGTCTTCTGATACAGTTTCTATCTGCTGCTGATCTGCAATATTGTTCCTCCTTATTCACTGATGTGCAGTGTTGCATTGAGCCAGTGCATTATGCCCTGTGTGGCAGCTTCCTTTGGGAGGCTAATATCTGGCACATGAGCAATAATGTTACATGCAATAGGATTGTGTATAAGTTAAGGATTGTGTATAAGTTAATTTTAATATTCCTATAATATTCCTCTGTATGTAATATATTCTTATTTTTTGTTTCTATTATTACCCTATATTTATATATACATCCATTTATTTTACATTCATAATGATGTTGTTTGTTGTTTTGTGCCCCACTGCTCTTGTAACAAGCCTCAGTCTTGACTCTCCCTTTTAAGGTCTTGGCCTTAAATCACACTCGATATAGGTGGTGTCGTCCCCATCACCCTGACCAGGATACATGCTGTAAGATTAATGGATGGTGTTTATCTGTGTGATGAAAAAGAATGTGAATAAAACAAAAATGTACCATTATAAATGGGAGCCCTAGGATGTGTGGTGGTTAGAGATGTGGACTGATGAGAATTTTGCTTTTCTAAAGTTCTGTTGTGAAAACTGTACATTCCGTTCCATGTACAGTAGTGATATGTAGCAATCATGTGCTCCAGTCAAATGTCCAGCTGCATGAATAATAATGGTGGCTTGTTTGGATAAAATAACTTAGGCTGAATACTTGAAAGCGTGACCTGGGTGAGGTAGAGAGGAAACAGGGTCTTACAAGAAGCAGATATTGTTCTGTCTGTGTGGTTTTTACTCTTTGCAAAGTGAGTCCAGCACAGTGCAGTCAGTGGGTCAGTCTTCCTGAGCTGCATCTAACCAGTGGAAACATCTGCAGCACTGCAGAGAAGCACTCAGCAGACAAACAAACCCAAACAGCTTACAGCTGTATGTCACTTTTGGACAGAGGTGGACAAAGTACACAACTTCACTACTTGAGTTAAGTATAGATACTCCTCGTCAAATAATACTCAAAGTTTTTCAGTTAATTTTTTACTTCAGTTAAAGTACTGGAGTATTTGCATCTAAAAATACTTAAGTATTCAAAAGTACATTATGTTTTAAATGCAAGACATTTTTCAGAACCTAATGACTCCTGAACACCCCACTGAATACACTGACTGGCTTGTACATCTTGTAGAATAAAAAGCTTGTGGAATATGATACAATGACTATAGAAACACAACTGACATAACAAAAGTACAGCCATTGTCATTTTCATCTTATTTAACACCCCCCACCCCACTCACACAAAAGAGCATGGTAGTGTTCTTACAGAGCCGTAGCAGTGTGTGTGTGTGCATGTGTGCATGTGTGTTTGTGTGTGTGTGTGTCTATGTGTGTGTGTGTTTGTGTGTCTGTGTATGTTTGTGTGTGTGTCTATGTGTGTGTATGTTTGTGAGCCAAGTAACAAGACAGGGAGCAAGAAACAAAACTCCTCTTTCTTAATTATCCACATCGTTATTAACGACACAGGTATATATACAGGTACATATACAGGTACATGTATATACTCAAAAATACATCCAGAACACACAATTAAATGAAAAACGTAATTTAAGAACACTTGAAATTTTCATTCAGTTTCTTTCATCTGTTTAATATAATCGATCAGTCCCTGTGCGTTTGCCCCAAACCATTCAGCATGGTACACAAGGGAGACAAGTAAGCATGTGTGACATCAAAGAACTGATTGCAGCAACTCAGCCTTTCCACAACATTAAAGCCGCTTATTCCCCCCCATGCCATGAAGAAATAATCTCTGTGGCTCCCCTCTCCCCCTCCCTCAGCCCCCAGTCTGGCTTGAACATTTGCACTTCCAGTAAAAATGCGCCCCAAACACACTGACACCAAACTCAGCACCGGTGCTCCGTAAAATCCCGTGATTCAGTCTCAGAAGCACTGGCTCCCCTGCCCTCCTCTGAACATTATTAAAGCTACACCCTGAACACTCTGTGTGACTGACATGAATGAGAAGCATCTTTATTCATAATCTCTGTAGCGGAGGTCAGAATACAGAGTGTCATTATTCCCGTCTTTCTTCTGTCTCCTGGGTTTTGGCTTCTTAAGGTTCAGGGCAGCGTAATTCAGTGTGTCCTCGTCATGGCACTGTGGAGACAAAGATGGCAGAATTGGATGGATCAAATCGGTTTGCTATTACCTATTTTCACAAATAGCACTTAAAATGCTGATCCCAGGATGGAAATCAGTCTGAGGTTCATTTGTTTTACTGACGATTTGTAATTTGAAATATTTATTACATACTTGCTTGCGTGACCATTCCACTTTTGATATATCACTGTTCTTTTCATCTGTTTAAAATATATAACACATCAATATATTATTTAATTTCGCACGGTATCATACCGTGGTCAGATAACATTCCGAATTTTCAAGCAATCAACATCCTTTTTGTCTCAAAAATGAAAGTAAAAATGACTTCTGTCAATTTAAGTGTGCATGTTTGGATACGTGTCATTTGTTCTCATATATCATATATAATAAAATTGCTATAAAGGAGATCTTGGTAATAAAAGTTATTGATATGCAACTTATTGCAACATGTATATTTCAATAGATTTTGCAAAATATGAAAGATATAATACAAAAATGTAAATCTTACAGTACAAAAAGGTTTATATAAATAAGGTGAGATTTAATAATGGATTTTAAAACTGTATTACCTGCAAGAGTGGTTTTAATATGAAAATGTTATCTATCATAAAACAATTTTATATTTCTATAATTTGTTAAAATCTACATTTTGTCCTTCTGAGTGCATAAAGCCGGGCAGCGTACCTGCACAGTGTGTACAGGTCAGTTTACATCTTATACAAATGAGAGCAACGTTCAGAATAATGCTGCAAGATAAAACTATCAGCAAGCCAGAGTGAAGAGGATCCAGCAGCTTCTGAAAGCCTGTAACAAAGAGATAGATTTCAGCATAATGATATAGAGACACATTTCCCATTTGCTTACATTACATTAGTTAAAGATCAAATCGATAACACATTACAGCAGTTGTTTTGTAAATAGTCCATTTTTAACATGAACTTCTAGTATTTTGTATTTTAACAATTTATATTAATATTTGAAATAATTATTAAATTAGGCTCCGGACCCCCCGCGACCCAATAGGATAAGCGGTTTGGAAAATGGATGGATGGATGGATATTAATATTTGAAATAATTATTAAATTAGGCTCCGGACCCCCCGCGACCCAATAGGATAAGCGGTTTGGAAAATGGATGGATGGATGGATAATTATTAAATTAACATCTGTGTAATTTAATTTAAGCACTTAAATTAGAAAATTCATTACATTAAAAAAAGAAATAAATGTCTTAATAGCAGAATAAGCTAAATAAAACTTTGAAGCAGATATACTCTCCACACTGGGTGCTACCATCTATATCCAGCTGTGTGCCGTTCCCAAACAGCATCTCCCCACACTGGGTGTTACCATCTATATCCAGCTATGTGCCGTTCCCAAACAGCATCTCCCCACACATGGCCACAGCGCAGTAGTAAGTCCCAGCATCGGAGAGGCTGAGGTTCCCCTTGGGGAGGCTGTAGACGCAGCTCCGTGTAGGAGATCCAGCCTCAGGGCTCTTCTCACACTCATCACTGCTGTTTCCAGGGCTGTAAATGACTCCAGGAAGGGATTCTCCTGATCCATGTCTGAACCAGTAAACACTGTGTTCTCCTGCACAGCTCCCAGTCTCTATCGTACACTGCAGGCTCACAGAGTCTCCTGGCTGCAATGTGTCAGACACAGGCTGCTGTACCACAGTCCTGCTGTTGGAGTCTTTACCTGAAAAGCAAAATAGTCATGATGACAGCCCTTTGAGAATAACAATGGAAAATACAGATCCTCAAAAATTGTTCTTACAGATTTTTGGGAACTGAATCGATGTTCTTCTAGCCATCCAAGAAATCAGTAACTTCTTGGAGAACAGCTGACATTCTTCTCTCTTTTTATTGTATTACTGCTTATTAGTATATATCAGGTAACACTATACATTAACTGCACCTACATAATACCTAAATAAAAATTATATGATAATAACAAACATTATAATCATATAATGTCTTGTATTAATGTATGAAGGTAGATGAATATAATTAATTTCAATTCAAAGAAATGAAGTGTGTAAAGTGTACTTTATATTTTCATGATTTTCGTGACTTTACATTTGGTTTATGTTGCCCCTTTTCCACAGGAAGGTATTTATTGTTTTTGCATATTTAGCTCTTGATGTGTTTTGGTATTTTTGAGCATTTTGCTGTAGTACCTGCATAATTTAATTCAAGAGCCGAAGAGCTGTTTGCCCATTACTAGTTTGTCTATCTTTTAACATTAAAGAAAAAGTATACATAGTAAAAGGAATTACTTGGTTTCGTAGTTCCTCCTATTTATTTTCTTATGCACACAAAAGTAAGTTTTTCCGTTCAACCATAGCACTACAGCGAAAAGCAAAACGTCATGGCAAATACAATTATGCTTTATTCCAATACACATTGCTAATTTTTCATTATTATTACATTTATTCAGCATAATATCTTCAAAGGTTTCATGATTTAATTTGCAATCTTCTGGCCTGAAATCTTTTCCTGCTACACTGAAGACTCTCTCAGCGTGTGCAGAGAAAGCTGCAGCCAAAGGGTTGGCATCCTCTGATAAACATGGTTGGTTCAGGTATCGGTGACATTATGTGAACCTTTCATGGCAGGAATAGGGACTAGTTTGACTTTTGATGCAGGAAAAGTGTTTGGGACTGTTAGGTTGAAGAAACAGTTGTTAATCATTTCTGTATGATCAGCAATGAGTGTAAATATATATGTATACGTTATTTCTTATCTTCTAGCCACATACTCTTAGCTATTGTACTCTAAGTAGGTGGTTAACAGCTGCCTACTTAGATAAGAATCTCACTTCCCTCTCTTGCGCCCCCCATTGACTATAAATAAAGAAGACAAGGGGAACCACCCTTTGTAACACATTCTGCTGTAGTTTGCATTGCAGAGAGTGTGGGTACCCTTGCAAGTAAAACTGTAACCTGTGTGTGTCTCATAAATGTGGAGTTGGGGTGGAAACGCCGGGCGCTTTCCCCAACATAGAATTTGGTCCTTCGAGCCGGATCCGAGGAACCCCGAAGACGTCTCCAGTACGCCGAGAGAAGCGACACCGAAGTCTGTCGACAGCCACTCGAAGTCGGGTGCAAGAAAGACCTGTGATGTGAATTCGTCATCAGGCCGGTGGTTAGAACTGCGCTCGACGTCTGGTGATGTCTGAAGGACCTCGGTGACGGATCAGAGAGCACACTATACAGGTGAGAGATATGGCACCTAAGTGAGTAGGTGGCCAAGTGAGAGATACGGCACCTAAATAAGTAGGTGGCCAAGACATGCATGTGGTTGAGGTTAGCCGAAATTAACCGGGAGAGAAAGTAGGCGTTGTTGGAAATATATACAGTGTTGTATGTGGATGTGTTTTTATAGGTTTTAGATTAACCTACACGATCCACCCTAAAAGCAACAACATACTGGTGACTGAAGGATCAAGGACGGGTTTCATCCCTGAAAACTAACACCGCTGCTCTAATAGGGAGCAGTAGAAGGCCGTGTTAGTGTCCTCCTGAGGTCTCATGCCAGAGACTTGCTTTTAGGATTTTTTATTTTTTGTAGTGTATCCATTAAAAGGTAACAATGGGGAAGAATCAAAGTAAACAAATGGAACTAGAGGGAGATGAGAAGTTTATGGAAGGATATAAGCCAGGATCAGGACAAATAAGTAGTCAGAGATGGAGGAAAAAAACATGGGTTTGAAGGAAAACTCCACACTCCAGATATATTAAAATTACAGGGAAACTTAAAACTGGAGATGTTACAGACTACCAATAAGAAAGAAGGTAAAGACAGAAAAAAAGAATATGTTTTTTCTGATGCATGGTTAGAACAGAGTAAATTAAGAGATAATAAAAGACAGCAAAAAAAGGGAAATAAGGAGAAAAAATTACAGGCGACTTTAATTACACTAGATGAGGAGACGGCAACAAAATCTTCTGCCGCTCCAGTTCCCTTACTGCCCCCACAAATTCCAATGATTGCGCCTGCACCAGTTCCAGCTGTAAATAGACGACAAATAGGAGGAGGGGAATCATCTCGAATGATGACCCGAGGGTCTAACCCTTCTCTGTATCCGTTAAAGGATCTGGAGACAAGTAAAGTACGCTGGCATCCAAAAAATGACACAGAACAGGAAGACTGGGAGAATGATTTGGTGTGTCCACTCGTAGAAGTGGCAAATCCAAATCGAGGCCCAAATAATGCAGGACCCGAAACTATGTTAGTATATAGACCCTGGACCGCTGAGGATAGAACAGCGGCTTTAAAAGGAATACCCCCGGTTGAAGAAGGGGTACCCGAGTTTTGGACTGCCATCCTAGAATTACAAAGTAGTTTTCATTTGAACGGCAGGGAAATGTATAGATGTCTCAGACAGTTGTTTACCCATAAATGGGGACGTGTAGCGGGAGACTTCACAGGACATGGTAATAATGATGAAGTCTTAGCACATGACTCGCAGGAACTCATACAAGCATTACGAGACTTGCGAAACAGGGTAGAGACAGCCTTCGTAAGACGCGCAGACTATGGACGAATAGCGCAATGTAAACAAAAAGATGGAGAGGAACCTGAGGATTTTATGGATAGAATGAGAGTTGTATTTAGAGGAAACTCAGGGATCCCATTTGATGAAGAGGCAGTAGGAGTGTACCAACAACAGCTAAAACGAGCTTTTGTCGCAGGCCTAAAGCCCGAATTGCGAAAATATCTTGACAAACATTGGGTACATCAGAATACTGGTTCAGTCCAACAAGCACTATAATATGCTCAACACGCGCAGAAAGCGCAGAAACAGGAAAAGACAGACACAATATTCAGCGCCTCAGAAGTAGTAGCGCTAGTGCAAATGAATCCTCCGGGGAGGGGAGGATTCAGAGGAAGGTCAAGAGGCCGAGGAAGGGGGAGAGGTGTTTTCAGAAACAATTACAGGAATTCGTCTCAGCAAGATAACATTTGCTGGACATGCAGGAAACCTGGACACTTAGCTAGGAATTGTAGAGTAGGGAAACAACCATATAACCCAAACTCCATTGAAAACAATGATCAATGACCCCCCTCGGAGGCCCCTGTTACCGACACCATCCGAGGCAAAACAGAGGTGATTTTAAGAAAGGAAACGGAGGTCACTTTACAAGACCTTTTAGATAAGGAAATAGATTTACAAGCAGTGTGTCAGTTATTAGCAGAAAGGCAGTGGGAAACCTTGCCAAGTCGGAAGTTAGTCATAAACGGCAAAGTATATGAATGTCTGTGTGACACTGGAGCATGTAGGACTGTCCTAACCTCCAGTCCTCCCGGAGTCACATATTCTTCATCAGTCATAAATATAAAAACGGCAGGAGGTCAGACAGACAGACATCAGTTAACAAACCCAGTTGCAGTAAAAGATAAGGAAACTGGACTTGAATGTCAAGCACAGGTGTTAATAAGCCCTTCTTGTCCTGTTAACTTGTTAGGCCGAGACCTTATGGTACAAATGGGCATTAGCGTGGTTGCCACAGCCACTGGCATGAAAGCAATCGTAAATGAAGAAGCTTATGTTGTGCAAGGAACCACAACACCACAATATTACTGGTCTCTGGACCTAGGGGGAACTGCACAGACACGAGAATTATTGCGGAAAACTAGAGAAAAGCAGTCCCCTAGACAGGCCCAGTTCATGCCTGACGATGCCTTACACGTCACTATGTGGTACAAAGACACCCTTGGACCAGATTATGTCTATGACAAAACGTTTCATGCCCTCCAAGACACTTGTATTACCTTACAACATATGTATGTTAACCCCACCACTGGGTTTTCAGCAGCCTCAGTCATTTTATCTAACAAGCAACAGGCTGTATTTAGAGAGAGAACACCACACGTATCTCTTTCAAAACCACCCCAGATGCAGTGGAGAGATGTAGAGATGTTCTTACGAGATTCTATGCACAGTTACAATGACTACCAACCCGTATCTGGCTCCTGTTGGAGCTATGATGAGAAACACAATGTGTGGCGGTTTCCTTTGGGATGGAGAGTTCAAACCACTCCCACCACACACTTAAAGGACCCAACCTGACAAATTTTTTCAACCCTGGAGGAGGGATCATGTCCAGATCTAGATCGCCTCCCAGAAGGGTTGTGGTCGTCCTCCCCCACTGATGTAGGGCTGGTAAAGGGGTTTCCACCTTACAAAGTAATTGTGAAATCAGAACACCGTCCGGTAGTTAGGCAATACCCATTAAAACCTGAAGCAGAAAAAGGTATAGCCCCTGTAGTGCAAGACATGTTAGCATCAGGAATATTGCGAGAGGCTCCTGAAGCCACTTGCAACACTCCTATCTTTCCAGTCCAGAAGGGACATACAGGGAAATGGCGCATGGTGCAGGATTTAAGACCGGTTAATAACATAGTGCAACATGCAGCACCAGACGTGCCTAACCCACACTTATTGCTCAACTCATTGACTCCTGATAAAAGCTACTTCTCAGTAGTGGATCTTAGTAATGCATTTTTCTCAGTACCATTGCACCCTGATTCTCAACATTTATTTGGATTTACCTATAAAGGGAAAAAATATACATATACTAGACTCCCTCAGGGATTTTCTGAAAGTCCACATGTATATACCATGGCCCTTAGATACTCTATGAGTACCTGTGAAATACCATCACATAGTCAGGTATTACTATACGTGGATGATATCTTAATAGCAGCAGATTCAGAACAACATTGCAAAGAAACTACCCTAACTGTGCTTCAGCATTTATACAATACTGGACATAAAGCTTCTAAACAGAAGTTGCAGTATTGCAAAAAGACAGTTGTCTATTTAGGGCATAACCTTTCACAAAAAGGTCGCTCGCTGCTAGAGATAAGGAAACAAGCTATACAGGAAGCACCTAAACCACAGACTAAACAACAGATGATGTCCTTTTTAGGGCTCTGCAATTATTGTAGAGAATGGTTACCAGATTATGCTTTTCTAGTTCAACCTTTGCAAAATTTAATATACGGGAAGGAGATGACTCTAAAGGACAAAATACAATGGACTGAGGACGGAGAAAATGCTTTTACAAATTTAAAAAGAATGTTGCAAACCAATGTGACCCTTGCTCTACCAGATTATCAACAACCATTCACCCTATGTGTAGATGCTAATCAAGGTTATATGAAAGCAGTATTAACACAGCCATTCGGAGCAAAAGAGAGACCGTTAGCATTCTATTCAAAACGATTAGATGCAGGTAGCAGCTGGCTTTCCACAGTGTTTACAGGCATGTGCAGCTGCTGCAGAAGCAGTAAAGGTATCAGCAGAATTGGTACTTTGTCACCCCCTCATACTTAAAGTTCCTCATTCTGTGTCTCTAATCTTGTTGCAGGACACCGCTTCCATTCTTAACACATACAAGACATCTTACCTTAGTGTCACTTTTGCTCTCACAACCTAACATTGAACTTCAGCGGTGTGGCCTATTGAACCCTAGCACGCTCCTCCCCACCGCAGAGGATGGGGAGCCACATTCTTGCAAAGCAACAATAGAAGAACAAACAAAACCAAGAGCAGATATTCTGCAAACTTTTATACCAGGATCAGAAGTTGTTTATGTAGATGGCTCAGCATCAAAAAATGATATGGGAAAAAATAAAGTTGGGTATGCTGTAGTTACATCTACTGAAGTGTTAGAAGCCAATGCACTCCCTTCTACTTGTTCAGCACAAGCGGCTGAACTCTATGCTGTGATCAGGGCATGTGAACTGTTCAAGAACAAGTCACTTACTATCTACACTGATAGTCAATATGTGTTTGCAGCTGTCCATCACCATGCAAGAGTCTGGAAAAATAGAGGTTTTAGAACATCACAGGGCACATCTCTTACTCATACAAATTTGCTACTTAGATTATTAGACGTTGTGCATTTACCGACTCACTTTGCACTGTGCAAATGCAAAGCACACCAGACTGATGACTCTGCAGAAACCGCAGGAAATAGTTTTGCAGATAAAAACCGCCAAAGAAGCGGCACTGAAACAACCTACCTTATCAGTGGCAGACATTCTTTTTATAGATAGCGATGTGCTATGTGATGCACAGATTCATGCTCCTAAAATAGAAGTACAAAGTTTGGATCAAAAGAGGAGCAATACAACGAGAGAAAGTTTACTATATGAATGACAAGCCCATCCTACCAAAAAATTTATACAAAACAGCTGCTTTGGTGAGCCATGGAAATACTCATGTCTCAACAGGAGGGATGGTACATATCATACAACAATATTTCTATGCTATAAATTTTTCTGATTATGCAAAACAATTTTGTAGGACATGCTTAATTTGTTGTAAACACAATGCACAAGGAAACATCAGACCAAAACGTGGCCAGTTCCCCACAGCTGAGTATCCGTTTCAAGTTGTACATATGGATTTTATTGAATTATCTTGGTCACAAGGAAAGAAATACTGTCTAGTTATTATAGACACCTTTTCTAAGTGGGTAGAAATATACCCTGTAAAGCATTGTGATGCAATGACCGTTGCAAAATGTTTGGTAAGCCATTATTTCCCTACCTATGGCATACCTCATATTATAAGATCAGACAATGGGACTCATTTTGTAAATCAGACTATGTCCCTTTGCTCACAAGCATTAGGTTTTACGCTTAAGAATCATTGTGCGTATCACCCTCAGAGCGCAGGCTTAGTGGAAAGGACCAACGGCACTATTAAAACAAGGCTAAGAAAGACAGTGGAAGAGACAAAAAGGCCGTGGCCAGAATGTTTGTCTCTAGTAAAATTATGGATGAGAATAACTCCCACTCCTGCAGGATTAACACCTTTTGAAATAGTGTATGGTAGACCATTTCCCCTAGCAACTGAAATGAATGACATAGAAAAAGCAGACCGAGAAAATACGCTGGCCGATTGGATGCGTAAACTACTAACATCACAACAAAAACATAGCCCCAGTAGTCTGCCGGTAAATTCTGTTTCTACTCAACAGGATAACTTGCAGCCGGGAGATTGGGTCCTGGTCAAGGTCCTGTTGCGGAAAGATTGGAGCACACCTCGGTGGGACGGTCCATTATCAAGTCCTCCTTACAACACCAACAGCAGTAAAGATCGCAGAACGACCTTCCTGGATACACAAAAGTCACTGTAAACCCATCAAGCCCTTATCAGAGGCCTCAGCAACAGAGTAGCAGTGGAAGTCCGCTACAAAGGCACAGTAACCAATAGGGTGCTGTTGTCTCAACCCGGTGAAGAAAACAACTGAGCTGCACTCTATTTAGGATGGCCCTGATAGGGTGGGGATGTGGTAAAGTGACTCTAGGGGTCATTCTTGTTGTAGGACTTGTATGGTTGTCCTGGCTCTCACCAGCTCCATTACAGCACCTACGGCGATGGACCCATGATGACTTCCATCTACGCCCGTTGCCCGCTGACCACTCACATCCATTTATGCAAAACTACTGGTACCGATATGTACATGATACTGTAACAGCGAAAAATGTGACAAATTGCTATGTTTGTTCAGTAATGCTCACTCATAGTGAAGGACCTACGGTGTATGGCAGAGCTATGAATATCTTCTGCAGGTATAGGATATCAAAGTAATGTTTCACTTATATTTTCTTTTGTTTTTCATTTTATTTTTCTGTTGTTTTATTACTGTTATACCATGTTTGAAAATGTTTATTAATCAAGCTCTTAACGCTGCTTTTCGGACACGCAGTACAATGTTTCTCTCCCTTACCCAAACTATAGAGACAGAGCCTGTTTCCAGCGATGGCGATGAAGAAGACATATAATTCATAATGACGGCCGAGCCGAAAGCACCCGTGCAGGGCTCGGACCTGAAGAACCGGAATTAAATGTTTTCCAGGATAATGACAATGTGGTCTAAATGAAGGTTGTACCTAAAGTGCTTTTGCAACTTGTACAATGTTGATGCTTCTGATCATACTGTCATGATAAACAGGAGGGACTGTTAGGTTGAAGAAACAGTTGTTAATCATTTCTGTATGATCAGCAATGAGTGTAAATATATATGTATACGTTATTTCTTATCTTCTAGCCACATACTCTTAGCTATTGTACTCTAAGTAGGTGGTTAACAGCTGCCTACTTAGATAAGAATCTCACTTCCCTCTCTTGCGCCCCCCATTGACTATAAATAAAGAAGACAAGGGGAACCACCCTTTGTAACACATTCTGCTGTAGTTTGCATTGCAGAGAGTGTGGGTACCCTTGCAAGTAAAACTGTAACCTGTGTGTGTCTCATAAATGTGGAGTTGGGGTGGAAACGCCGGGCGCTTTCCCCAACAGGGACGTTTCTTAGGTTAGAAACTGCCGTCACTGCAGCCAACACTGACTTTTAAGGAGAGACACTCAGCTCTTCCTATGAGCAGATCCACCATGGTGCACAAAATGACAGTATAATTATTATTTTAGGTGACACTTCAAATGTTGCATTATTTCATTCTTTACAAAACGACATTTTTATAACAATGATGTATAACAATGTTAATGTGTTTATGTATAATTCATATTTAAATTAAAGTTCATATTTTAGTTAAAAGCTACACCTACAGTACGTATATGAACTTGAATTTGAATCCAAACCCTTTTTCGTTCTTCTTCTTTAAATTCAAATATAAATTTCAATGCCACAACCTGTTTTCAACCACAATTCAAATGTAATTCAGATTAACAAAATGAACTGAAATTCAAGTTCATATATGTATTCAAAATCCTGAATTTTAGGATACGTATTTGAGAATTTCATTCTCAAATCAGTTCTGAATGGTGCACATCCCTAGTTCATATGTTAAATCATGCATTTTTTTTTTCAGAGTGAATACACACTGACTGCTCAGATAAATAACGTCAAAAATAATTTTCTTTTGTTGCTTAAGATTTTTGCACAGTCCTATACTGTATATAACAACTCAAACATTTTTTTATGTTATTTGTTTTAAAGAGGCTGCAATGTGTAACATTAACATCTGTATAAAGAGAAGGTTAGGCTTTTGGCTGACAGCAAGCAAAATGCAACAAATTGTATAATAATAATAATAATAATAATAATAATGAATGATTTTTGTTTGATGTTTAGAAAAACATTTATGGAACAAAGCAGACAATAAGGTATCTTTGCTAATTTTATATTGACAAACAACTAAACTGTCAAAATTATTTTGCAGGGAATAATCTTACTGACATTATAATAAAGCAAATATGAAAATAGTTGGAATCTCATTTACCTGTGATTATGACAAAGGTTCCATTCCCGAAGGTGACCTCATGAAGAAACACAGCAGCACAATAATACACTGCAGAATCTGACGGCTCCACGTTAGAAATAGTGAGGTTAAAACTCCCCTCTGCATTCAGTAAGGAGTAACGTTTTATGCTTTTATATTCCTTGTAAAATTCACCAGGTACGTAGAGAAGTGCTTTCGCCATGGGCTGGGGCTTCCGACCAACAGCTTGCTTAAACAAAGTAACAAAAGTTGTTTCTCCTTGACAGAAGCATGTCAGGGTCACACTGTCTCCAAGCTGAACCCTCATCAGGTGACTGGGCTGAACAACATCTGTAGTCAGTGCAGTGTCTGCAAAAACAGAAAAACAAAAAAAATCATAATCAAATAAGACATATAATAGTAATCTAAATAACTATTAACTATGATGCAGATTAAATGGCCAAATTCCACTGATCACATCATACAGATAAATGAAAATATTAAAATCCCAAAATAATTTATATTATAGGGCCTTACTAATGAAAATGAGAAGACCAAAGAGTCTGAACATTTTTGTGCTTCCACTGTTTAGAATAAACTGCTCTGCTGCTAAGTGAGAGATCATGGTCGTGGTCGGGATGAAAGGGCAGGAAACAGAGAGGAAACAGAGAGACACACATCAGGCTGATCTGATTGGCTGTTCACATGGGAACTTAAGTAACAGTGAAAAAGCATTTTAATGTGCACTTACATGACGTTTATTAATTTACTCCTTAACATCCAGTTAAAATGAGAACAATT
Source organism: Brienomyrus brachyistius (assembly GCF_023856365.1). Classification (NCBI taxonomy): domain Eukaryota; kingdom Metazoa; phylum Chordata; class Actinopteri; order Osteoglossiformes; family Mormyridae; genus Brienomyrus; species Brienomyrus brachyistius. The sequence continues at coordinate 62,867 of NW_026042663.1, forward strand.
AGATAAACAGGAGCAGATACTGAGCATATAAAGTTCTTTGTACAGAGTGCTGAGATACTGTGGGAGAGCATTTGCTAATCATCTCTCTCAGACAAGCTCAGCACAGTATGAGTCTGTTATCTATCTGATATTAGACAGTCTCTCATACAGTAATAATAATTGATACTTTATTGGTCCCTGTGGAGAAATTGTCTTAACTTCTCTCTCAACTTGCTCTCTTTTTTTTAGAGTAAACAGAGTAAGTTGTCTGCGAAGGGCAGCCACCCATAGTGATGCCCAGTGAGCTGGGGGTTAAGGGCCTCGCTCAAGGACGCAGAGATGTGCTGTGGCTGGGTTTGAACCAGCGACCATCTTATTACAAGCACACAGGCATTAGATCTTCTAATCACACTTAAAAGGCAGATTAAATGTTCTTTCCACCATGCAAACAGAATGTAAATTGTAGCTTTACTGCTTAGATTTACATTCACACATTTGCATTTAAAACAAGCATTTTAAGTGATGTACATGAGAGTAAATGGTGAATCAGTTTATTTGCCACTCTACACATTACATTGGCGCCCATTATAAGTAACTGTACAGTGACATTGCAGTTCCTCAGTTGCTTTGATGCATTTCTGGAATCACCCTTAACATCTGCAAAACTGTAAGTGCATTTCCCAAAACAATTCGTGCAAACAGCACCACACAGATGGACTGTCTACAAAAAAAGTCATAGAGGCCACCAGCAGCCCGAATACCACACCGTAAGGCCGTATGTTAGGATGCTCTCTATGGCAGAGCGGTAGGAGGCCACCAGCAGCCCGCATACCAGACCGTAAGGCAGCATGTTAGGATGCTCTCTATGGCAGAGCAGTTGAAGGTCCCGATCAAGAAATCCGACAAGTTTCCCCAATAAGCCAGTAACCCCGCTTCATAGAACAGGCCACAGGACTGGTTTTGGTGAGATAGTCCGAGTAGTAGGTAGAAATCAGGATGGAGACTGAGTGTGGGTCTAACAGGTGAGCAGATGTAGGACAGAATGTAGAGCCCTCTGGTGGAGTGCCTGTGCATGACTGAATGTATGGTTTGGGTCTGATGGTCTGAATAGTTGGTAGAAATAGGCACCTTCCTACCTGATGTGGTAGGTCTAGATAAGGGGTCACCAACATGGTGCCCCAAGGATGCCCCCAATGACCACATGAGTTGCCCGTGGACCTGTTCTATAAAATAGCACAACTCACCAGCGAACATCATCTAAAATTTTATTTTGTCCTGTTTCTAATCTATCACATTTGCATTTATATAGATTTGAAATTGAATATAAAAAAGCATTTAAAACATGTTTATCATGCATGAAGTTTAGACATGTTTAGGAGGGCGTTTAAAACTGATATCAAACTTCGTATGGCTCAGTACCCGTGAAGTAGCTCTCCGTTTTAAAAAGGTTGGTGACCCCTGGTCTAGATCTTGCAAGTTTGTTTGTACTGGCTGTGTGAACATACTGTAGCACTGTTAAGAATATGCAACACAGCCTGAGTTGGGGATCTGCTGTATGCATCAGTAATATAATGCTTTGTCCTTTTCTAGGCTGTTCATTAAGACATAAAGCCTGAAAGTTTTCTGAATGGCATTAATGAAATTGAGCACTGCCCCCACCTGCTGGCCAATTTATTAAAACATTGAAATCGCTGTCTGCACAGGCTGACGTGTCATTTAAGTCTGATAATTTTCTATGAGTCAAACGGCAAGAAAATGACAAGAAGTTAAAAACATGGAGTTAGATGAAGGAGAAAAGATTACAAATTTGAAGATTATGAAATCAGGACATGTCAGCTAAGTCAGCCAAGGTGGGTCTTAAACATATGGACGGAAGTATGAGCGCTAAACTTAAACGGGTTCACTTGTAACCGCTGCCACCAAATTTCGTTAAATTGCTGGGGAGGTCCAGATACATGAGACAGGAATAGAAGGATTATTCTTTATTAATATACAGACGAGGGTTACAACCCTCCCTAGGGCAATAGAAGGGGATACCTGCCACGGGACATTCTAAAACGCTTAATGTGAAAATGCGTAACGCAACTTAATGTATTAAAACAGTCACCACAAATCACCAAATTTCTCGCGAATGTATCTGGCCATAAAGACTTACCTGACAAGAAATCAAAACCGAAATGCTAGGAATATGGACTTTAAGCCTTTTCTTTATGGGCGTCAATGGAGGGGAAAACGCTTGACGTAAGATGAAGTCCATATTCCTAGCATTTCGGTTTTGATTTCTTCCCTGGCATGGGTGACGGGTGCACCACGTTCCCAAAGCCACGTTAGCCTCGAGCGAACTGCCCGGAGAAACCGCTCACACCAGCGCTGCAACCCGATCTCCTCCCCTTTTAAACACACATTTCTATGGCGTTAAATTAGTGCCAAAAGTCGTGCGCATAAAAACAGAAAATCCATGCTCTCTACGCGCTCGCGATTGCACAGCACTCACTCACTCGCTCGCCGTTAAATTAGGGCCAAAAGTCGAACCACGCGCGTGCGTGTGCTCGAGTGCTGAAAACCCATCCCCTCTACGCGCTCGCGTCTGCACAGCACTCGCTCGCTCGAATTTCCCGCTTCGTCTTACCGTATATAAAAGAATGGGCCAATGTACGGTAAATTGCATTGTGAATAAAATTTCTTAATACAACATCACAAAACCAATTTAATAAATTCAAATCCTGGGAAGAACGCTCCTCAGATATTAGTTCTCGGGTTAGTGTTAGCAGACTATAGGCGAAACCACCTTAAGTGCTATCTGTTAATGTTTATTAAATTAGCATTAAAATGGAGAGGTTTATAATATCTTTTGTCCTTGTAGCTGCTAAATACACTCATTATTAAAGCCATAAAGTTGTCTGCCTACTACATTGGAATCTCCACTGAGTAAGTGTTTTTGATGGATTTTATTTAACTTTATTATACTCTGGTCCTTAGATCTAATGTCATACTTCTTCACTTATATTGTTTGTGAAAAGGTTTACCACGGTCAAACAGAGCAGCCACTACATCATCATACATGAACAAGCACCTCACAAAACAAAAACATTTCATTTTCATAATTAAAACTTTTGAATGGTAGGCCTAGTGTGTGGATCAGAGACAAGATCTTGACACCTCATTAACTATAATTTGTTCTGTGAACAGCTCAGATACCACCTTCTCGAAAGTCTTCTGCATAAAATAGAAATAGGATTCAGCGCGACTCCACTAAATTTGGATTACCTGGAGTTCCTTTGTCATCAGGAGCTGTATCTTCTGCAGGCCCTGTCTAATCACATTGAAGTACCTCCTGCTATCACCCTGGCTTTGCAAGAGCTCTTTGACCTTGTGAGGGCACATCTGGAACGTCCAGCCCCATGTGTCACACAGGAAGTCGCTGCCACCAATAGACGACCCAAGATTTTGATTGAAGAACAATGTTTGAAAGAAATGCTCCATACTCAACTTCCTGTGCCTTGCATAGCCACACTGATGGGTGTTTCAAGAAGAACAATCTTAAGAAGAATAAAAGAGTATGAGCTCTGTGTTAGGGAACTTGACAATTTGGTTTCTTCTGTCAAGAATGATCTACCAAATGCAGGCTACAGGATAGTCAATGCAGGCTGCAGTCAATGGGCTACAGGGTTCGGTGGAGAAGAGTTGCAGCCTCCATGCATAGGGTTGATTCCATGCGCATCATATAAAGGTTGTCAAGTCTTGGCTGTGTTGTACGCAGAATGTACCAGGGCCTTTGTCTCTAGTACACGTGGACACAAACCACAAGTTGATCCGGTTTGTATTACCAGCAAATTTATTTGGAGTAAACCCTGGGTGGATTGGTGTGAGGTGGTGGTGGGGCTTTGGAGAAGATTTCCTGCCGATCAACACTAGCAACTTATATCTATCTGTCATGGAGGTCTCGGGACTCACAGATATTCAGAGACATGTGGATAGTTTACCAGTGGTTTTCAGCAGGAAATAGTTATTACTACAAATTGTCACCCCCCCCCCGCCCCCCACAGAAACTGGATCTGGCTATAGTGGGAAAATCTTTTTTTTTTTTTTATTTGTGAGAACTTGAAAGCAAAACAAAACTTGGAAAAAATATATGCTCATTCACCAATTTTCTAATCTGGGGTCTAAAGTGGTCAGGCTTGCAAGTGTATTTGGTTATTTGTCTATCCTAGCCTGTTGCAGTGTATATTTCCTGTATATTTTGCATGTAAAAAATGTTGTTTGTTATGTCAGTGCTTAATATTATCATGTAGTCTTCATGAACTTTCTTCATCTTGGCCAGGGACTGCATTTGAAAAGTAGCCACTTGACTAAAATTGGCACATTTTCAGAAATGCCAGCAACAATACTGATAATGAACACCCCTCTAACTGACTCTCAGTTGGTTTAGAAAAAAGACTTTTAAGAGAAAAGAAAGCCTTCCTTTGGTTTTGCATTTTTCTCTTTTTTGTTGGCTGTGCACAATATATTAGAAGAATACCTTACAATTATATTAGTTAAGAAATAACAGATTGCGTATATACAATATTAAGGTGATAACAACAACCCTCACTGTCTCTAGGTGCTGCTTCAGACAGGGCATTCTGCAGCAGGGACACCACCCGTCGTGCAGCATCCAGCAAATCTCCCTATCACAACAGCCCACATAACAGAATAACATTAGTGTATGATTCAGTAGGGCTAGTCCAGGTCTGGAAAGTAGTTGGGCCAGATTTTTAAACCAAGAAATTTAGCTGGGCCAGACATTTTCAGCGGCCCAGTAAGCAACAGGTAATGGCATTTTAAACAAACACAAATCAAGGTACATTATTTTAAAAAACTACAACTGAACAGAATCTGAGAGCAATATTTTTTTTCACTTCTGAAATGAGAAAAATATTTTGGTCGTATCTGACCTAGACGCATCCCAAAGAAAAAAAATGCCTATTAGATGGTAAACAGACATAAAGAAAAAGGGAAAAATCGTCTATAATCATCATCCGCTTATACTGTGGTGATCCATTTCACCCACACAGGCATGATCACCATTAGCGGTTTTCACATTATTGTCGAGGTGACTATTCACTTTACCTCTGCTTTCTCCGACATCTTCCTGATTCTGCCGCCAACAAGGGGCTCATAGGGTGGAGACTGAGGGTGTTAAACAGACCAATCTTTTGTCACTGAATGCAACAAATAATGTATTTATCTGTCAAAAGTCCAGCACCAGGAAAAGCAACAGAGTGACAGTAGAAACTGTAATAATAATGGAAGTGCGCCGCCCTACAGGGAAGGAGGAGTGATGGGAGTCCCGGTGGTGGCTAAGCGCGCGTGGGGAGAGGCGTCGTACTGTGAGGCTTCATGAACTTCCGATGGGGCAGTGCTGTCATACAGCGGGGAGCCTGAGAGGGGCACTGTGGCCGGGTGCGAGAGCCCTGGGTAATGAGTTGTAGAGCTGCGCAGTGTCACGATCGGGTACAAGCAGGCAGGCGATCGTGCGGGCAAGGCGTGCAAGGAGCAAGCGGACAGGCAAAAACGGGAGTTTAATTAGGAAGCGCGGACGGGGAAACATCTCACGCATACAAACATCAATGACAGACACTGGACTCAGGTAAGACACGGACTGAAATACACAGGACTGAGCAAATTAACTAGATACAGCTGGGTACAAATCGGGAGAAAACACGTGGGTAATCAGGGGGCGTGGCACACAGGAGGAGCGGACGAGCCGGGCATGACACGCAGGAACTGAGAGCCCAAGCTGTTGGACATTCCACTGGACTAGGAGACTGGGGTGAGTGAGGAGGAGCTCATTGACCACAAACTGGGATACTGGCTGTGTGTGAGCAATGGGGTGGAGATTAAGGAAAGACGTTAAATCAGCATGCAGTGTTGCCTGGAAACAACAACAAATATACTAGTGTCACTGTACTAAAACAATATCAAAATAATGCCTATTTTTTATTCATTTTACTTGTAGAGTGCAAAGTACAAAGGAAAACAAAGAGTAACTATGGCGAAATAAATCAAAGCATGTCCCAGAATGATGGGCCTGAATGGATCAGGACAGAAGAAGGCGAAAGTCCTGTTAACGAGGTGAGACGATGCAGACACAGGCCAGGATGTGGGTATAGGCGAGAACAAGAGGGAAGACGGGGGCCCGAGACTCAGCATGGGGACAGGTGGGGGAGGGGAGGCACGGGCTCACCTGGAGCTGCTCCCGGAGGTGCCGCTATGACTCATGGGTAACATGCCGGAATGGGACGGCACCTGTAGGCTGGACCAGTTGTCATGGGAGGGCAACATGGACAGACAGGTAGACGAGCTGTCTGAATAAGCAGCTGCAAGTATAAAACAATAAATGAAGCAGGTATGTGGTGGGCAGTGTTACAGCGTCCTTAATATGGTCAATACAGAAAAGGCATGTTATCATGTTATGTATATACTGCCTCCAGTTACTTAATGCCTAACTTTAATACATTGATTGATTTGTTCACTGCTGCAGCCTGTGTCAACTTTCCTTTCAGACAGATGTAAAGTCCATTCTGTTTTTGTTCTGTGTAGTTTTTTTTGAACAGCATATGGCTGAATTCTGTTAAACCTCAGACTGAAGAAAATTGTGTTAATTGAAAAGCAAATATCAAAAACTCAGTCTGCAGGAATGTTTTTCTAAATATTTCTGTGGACTTTTGGAAATTTCACGAAATTCCATTGCTCCATTACATAAACACTGAGTGAGATTTCATTCCCATTACTGCAACGTATGAAGAGGATTATGACTTATTACTTTAGGTTATCGGACTGAGTGAGTTTTCGAAATTTGCTCTTCGATAACTGAAGCAGTGCTGTGAATGCAGAGGTTATATGCGTCGCATATCAACAGAACTGTATGTTTATGTCTTGTCTTAATTATTTTGATTAAATGTCTAACTATTCCCAATATGTGTGAACATACTTGGCCAAATAAAGCTGATTCTGATTCAGTCAGAGGGTAATCGTCGGTGTGCTGTACTATCGTGGTGACCCACACAGAGAGCTTAGGACCATGATTTCAGTGTGTGCTTGTGTGAGGGGACAGGCAGGGCGGCGGCTCACTGGGTGATGCACTCCTGTGGGTATAGGGGCTGGGATAGGGGGCGGAGCAGTTACTCCTCAAGGAGGAGTAACAGTCACAGCCGTGGGGGGAGGAGAGGGAGAGGGTGCTCCCAAACTGGGGGTGTGGGTTTGATGAAGAGCAGAGAGACCCTGAGCCTGGGATGAACCAGCTGCCTACTGAAACGAAAGCGGATAAAGACAGAAACTAGAACCTCAAACTAAACAACACAAACAACAATATCAAGTTATATTCAATCATTAAACCGTTATATATTTAATCTAAACAATAGTAATAAATATCGTTCCGATTCAAAATATCATTTACGGGTGAATCTTATGACTTGCATTGGGAAACAGGAAACGGGCCAAGCTGCAGGGCCAGTTCAAAGGCATAGTGCGAGGCGCCCAGAAAGGGGGCGAGGTCTGGGCGGAGTCAGCTAAAGAAGAAAAAGGCCTGACCTTTTTCTGGATGCTGTGGACTGTGTTTGTGTGTGAGCTGCAGCTGCATGTTCCTTACATTTTTTTTATTAACACCAGCACCGTGAGGTTTGGCCTGGACTGGGTCCTGTCCTGCACGGTTGAAGACATGTTGACTGATGGTCAGCCCGTGTTCTGTTGGATCCCACAGAAAGGAAATGGGAATCCCGTTTGGATCGGATGCTGACAGTTGAAAAAAAACTCATGTCTGTGTGTTATGAAAGAATATCAATAAATGTTTCCGAAAGGGGATGACTCATTTGGTAATTATTTACGGCTTATGTTATGGCTGAGAAATTTACAGTCTTTACTAAAGTCTGACTTCTTTCGAGTCACCTTTAATATAGATTGGACACTCTCTATGCTATGTACAATACTTATATAGATGGTACATGTTTACTTGCTTGCACAGATGGTTGATTAGGTAATTAGTGTAAGTGTGTGTGTGTGTGTGTGTGTGTCCAATCGCATGTATGTCCAAGGTCCATAGTAAGTAATATACACTGATCAAGAGATGCCTGAAAGTGGATGAAAGAGGACATTAGTGGGTGTATCACTTAGTGTAACGGGTGCAGGAAAATGAGCAGGACTGCAAGCCATATAATGACCCACTGTCCTTATCTAGCTCTTAATACAGTATGCATACAGTGATGTATCTACAATGGACAGCTACTATAAGCAGATAGCACAGTACAGGTGCTTAATCTGTATGCTATTTCCATCCATCCATTGTCCAAACCGCTTATCCTACTGGGTCACAGGGGGTCCGGAGTCTATCCCGGAATCAATGGGCACGAGGCAGGGAAGAACCCAGGATGGGGGGCCAGCCCATCACAGCTCACACTCACACACCATTCACTCACACATGCACACCTACGGGCAATTTAGCTACTCCAATTAGCCTCAGCATGTTTTTGGACTGTGGGGGGAAACCGGAGGAAACTAGCAGCTTTGTGTGGTAATTGTTTGTATTAAAAATACATTGGATCAAGTCAAATTATTTTTATGAAGAATTAACATCTAAAAGCTGCTAGTAGACCGTGGGAAAATAATTTTTCTATTTTCTTGCTGCCATCTCGTGGCCAAAAGTAGGTATTGCAATTTCCATCATATGTAAGAGGGCCTGCCCATCAGAGTAATGTACATCCTGTGACATGTATTGACTATCAAGACAAACTGAAACACGGTGTATTAGGCTGTCAATGAGTACTGGACTAGGGTGAAAAACTGCCTGATAATCTACCTATTAACTAGAAGAGTACAAACTGGAGACGGATCCCCTAATACAGAGGGATTAACGTCTGTGCCACATCCAGAACCATTCAGTGTAGGAGTCTGGTGGTTCTACTGGATACTGACAAGTACCCAGCCCCTTTGTTCCCTCTGATAATCATCAGTCCTCCTCTGAATGCCTTCACCACTCTATTCCTGAATAGGTACACATTTAAATATGCTAGCAAGATCAAGGTATTGGGATAACTGTTAGGTTCGCTGTAAAGAGAGTTGCTGAGAATATGCTGAGGCTAACTGGAGTTACTAAATTGCCCGTAGGTATGCATGTATGAGTGAATAGTGTGTGAGTGTGCCCTGTGATGGGCTGGCTCCCCATCCTGGGTTGTTCCCTGCCTCGTGCCCATTGCTTCCGGGATAGGCTCCAGACCCCCCACGACCCAGTAGGATAAGCGGTTTGGACAATGGATGGATGGATGGAAATAGCATACAGATCTTATAAGCACCTGTACTGTGCTATCTGCTCATAGTAGCTGTCCATTGTAGATACATCACTGTATGCATACTGTATTAAGAGCTAGACAAGGGTCATTATATGGCTTGCAGTCCTGCTCATTTTCCTGCACGCGTTACACTAAGTGATACACCCACTAATGTCCTCTTTTATCCACTTTCGGGCATCTCTTGATCAGTGTATATTATTTACTATGGACCTTGGACATACATGCGATTGAACACACACACACACTTACACTAATTACCTAATCATCCATCTGTGCAAGCAGGTAAACATTTACCATCTATGTAAGTATTGCACATTGCATAGAGAGTGTCCAATCTATATTAAAGGTGACTCAAAAGAAGTCAGACTTCAGTAAAGACTGTAAATTGGCAGCCATAACATAAGCCGTAAATAATTACCAAATGAGTCATCCCCTTTCGGAAACATTCATTGATATTCTTTCATAACACACAGACATGAGTTTTTTTTCAACTGTCAGCATCCTTCTCGATTGTCAGAAGCTCTGCGCTAGAGGGAGGTTTACTGGTCTTATACTCTTCTGGCACCTTGTGTGATTCCTGACTTGGGACATCAGTTTGGCTCCTTCTGTATGTGGTTTACATTGTATTTGTTCTTTAAAGTTGCCCCTTCAGAATTAGACAGTGTAACCAGCTTGCCACATATTGCCTGGATGACATAAGGTCCGGTAAAATCCGGTTCCGTTCTTCCTCCTTTCCGTCCCCGCTTCCTCATGTTGAACAGAAGCGCCTCATCTCCAACATGATAAACTGTGTTTTGGTACCTCTTTTGTATTCGTTTACCACATGCCTGCTTCTGTTTTTCCTGTGACTAGGAGATGTTTTCAGCTGTTGTTGCTTATTGTCTCAACTACTTTATTTTTTTCATCAAAAAACGTGCCGTAGCTTTTCTCATCGGGAAGAATAATTGTGGAAAGCTGAAGTGGAAAAACATTCATAGCAAATTATTATTATTCACAGATCATTATAAAGAGTCATTTTCTAAAAGCATTAAGAACAATGTAATTTGCTGTTTCAAGATATGTTTTTAAATAACTACTTGTCAGTCATAAGAAACTCTTCAACACACATGATCCGATCTTGCCACAAATCATTTTTAATCTCACTTTTGTTGCCAGCAGTTCAGACATTAATGGCTGTGTGTTGAGTTATTTTGAGGGGACATCAAATTTACACCATTATACAAGCTGTACACTGATTACTTTACATTCTATCAGAGTTTCATATCTTTAACGTTGTCCCTTGAAAAGATATAATAAAATATTTACAAAAATGTGTGGGGTGTACTCACTTTTGTGAGATACTGTATATTAAGGGATTGATTGTCAATAATATCAGTAATTCCTGATGTAATGTTAAAAGAATAGAGCCTGTCTCACACAGTTCTAAAACAACCTCAAAAACAGACTTACCATTTTATGTCATCATTCGTTTTCTCATCCAGGCCATTGGTTTGGGGATGATATGCAGCAGTGATCAACGGCAGAACAGGGGCTCTGAACGCAGTATGGATTAAAAAGGAATTAACCATCTCTCTCAATATAAAATTAGGATCATTTATTCTCTACAGAGGCCCCCATAGAATAGTGCATCCATCCCCTCACTCATGTTTAGACAGACGTAAGGCAACAGGCCAATGACATTCAGAACAGCAACAACATCAACAATTGTACAGCTAGTTTTAAAATTTAATAAAAAAGACAAACCAATTAGGTAATATTAATGAAATTATTAAAATGTGCAGATTAATAGTCAGAAATAATTTGCGATTTTAAGAGCGGAAAGGATACATTAAAACTCAATTACATTTATCCCTTAATAATTTAAAAAAAAGGTTTTTGAATTTTACATCATGATAAATGAGAACTATATGTGATTACTAATTACTGTTGACTAATTTCCTGTCTGGACGTTTCCCTCCTCATTGTTAAAAGTCATTATATGTCTGGGTGCCAGTCAGTGGAAGCACACAGACATGTTGGCCAGCTGTCATATTCATTCAGCACCAGCCCATCAAGTAGAGAATTCAGCACCACGGACAGTGACCTGTGTTACAATGACATCAGGTCATTGGCTCTAAATATTTTTCTAGAAATAACTAAATGGCTCTATTGTAGAAATTTCCAGCCAGAGTCTTGTGGTGCGTTCGTTTTTCTCTCGGAACTTGGAAATTCCAAATTGGGTGACATCACATCCAACAATCTCCCGTTCAAGCTAGCACAACTCGGAACAAACATGGCTGCCTCCATGAATACGCTGCTGTGTTGTTGCTTTATATTTTAGCAGTTATGGAGTAAGATTATTATTTCAGACAAATAAACAAGAAACAGGAACTAGTCAAACCACATTAAAAGCTTTATAAAGTATTTTAGTACATTCATAGCGATATTCTTTTTTCGAGAGGCAAACAAACTACAAACAAACCAAAAACACTAACAAGTCTGGTAAAAATCTGATATTGCATGTTAGGATACTGTTTACGGTCACAATATGGTATTCTCTAAATCGAACACGTGCAATTACATTAATAATTACTAATAATTATAAATAATAATAATAATAAATGGGCGGTATGGTCGTGCACTGGTTAGCACTGTTGCCTCACACCTCTGGGACCCAGGTTCAAATCTCCGCCTGGGTCACATGTGTGTGGAGTTTGCATGTTCTCCCCATGTCGTCGTGGGGTTTCCTCCGGGTACTCCGGTTCCCCCCCACAGTCCAAAAACATGCTGAGGCTAATTGGACTTGCTAAATTGCCCGTAGGAATGCATGTGAGAGTGCATGGTGTGTGTGAGTGTGCCCTGCGATGGGCTGGCCCCCCATCCTGGGTTGTTCCCAGCCTCGTGCCCATTGCTTCCGGGATAGGCTCCGGACCCCCCGTGACCCAGTAGGATAAGCAGTTTGGAAAATGGATGGATGGGATAATAATAAATTTAACAAAATAAACATTTTTAAGGATTTGTAAAATAGAATTAATGTTGAGTGTGTAAGCCGCCATGTTGAAATTACGTCACAGGGGCAACTCGGACAAGAAGATTCTGTCAGACATTAACGTCATAAAAGAGGCGTTTCTAATGGGAAGTGATGTTTTTCGTGACGTTTTTGTCCGAGTTGGAGTGAAATAATCAAACGCAGCATGTGTTCCTATTTGAAGAGAATATTCTATTTTTATTCTAAGGAACTACAGAAAATCAGCTCTGCATGTGATCTCCCCTTTACTGCTCGAGCAGGGCACACGCACATCAACAAGTGTCAAGGCAGCAAGTGCATGCAAACAACTTCTCAGGACGGTTACAGTATAGGACCTTCAGAAAGAGCCAGACTGCGGCGTCATTCAGAGATTCCATTGTCTAAGGCTTGCACTAAAACATTACAGCATATTTAAACAAAGTAGCATGGCACCTGTGTCAGAATCCCTCCCTGCCTTGTTCTGTTCTCTCTTTGTTGTCCCCATTTAGCCAGCACATGTCACTGGCCATCCTGACTCCTCTTTTGATTGTGGGTTTTAAGGATATCAGTGGGTCTGTGTTTTCATAATTGTCCCCCAGGCCACCATGCTGCTCAGCCCTTGATTCCAACTACAGTTGCAATCAGGTGGTTCTCAATCTACTAGGACTGTATAACAGGATTGGCCACCTGTTCTACCTTTACTCGTTCAGCCGCATTCATGAGTCTGGCCTATAGGTTATTCAAATTTTGTCCTGCCAAATTTACCGGACAGGAGGTGGACACTGCAAATGAATGTGTGAATACTCCAATACCTACATCTTTACAAGTTACCTGAAGTGGTTTGGTAAATGATTGTGAGGTTGGAAGTCCTTCTTGATGTCTGTTTGCAGCTCATCCACCAGCAACTGCACGAGTTGTCGCTCCCAGAGGGAATCCCACTCTCGGTCCGCTGGAGGGTCCATCTCACTGTAGCTGGAGTATGTTTCCATCAGTCACTTGGCGTGGGGCTCACAGAATTTACCAGGCTCCTGTTTAATCTGACGCACCTTAGTCCAGTCCATGCATCTGGGGAACTTCTCTGAAAATCTCTGGCAGATTCTTTGCAGCTATACTTGATATTGGGTACTTGCCGCAACTAAGTAATGGGTTGTTGAATCAAAGTCCCGTTCCATGTCAAAAATAACCCCATTTTAGGGTTTTGTTAAACAACTGGTCTAATTTGGATGCAGAGGTTCTGCACGGAAGGCCCAGTCTCTGAAGGGCTGTGGCATAGCGAGGCCTGTTCTGCCTGGAATCCGGCAGGTCACTGGCAACATCCCCCAACTCCTTCATCTATAAGGTCGGGAAACCAGAACGTTTACTCCCCCTTATGGATAAGGACATACCAACGTTGGGGCAACTCCTGCTGCCTGAGTCTTCAACCAAGTCCAAAACAAAAGTATACAATGTTAGGAAGGGTAATTCAATGGTATGAGACTGAAACTAGAAACTGTAAATCGGATGGAGTTAAATAGCAATACTGTGGAAGAGGCATGGGAATTTTTTAAAAGCACATTGTTGCAAGTGCAAAAGAACTTCATACCCGTTTCCAGAAAAACTAAATCTAGGAAACTGCAACCAAGCTGGTGTCATGACCTGCTTGTACGATCCTCGTGTGTGCCACGCCCCCTCATTAACCATGTGTGCTGCCCCGATTGTAACCAGCTGTTTTCTGTCAGTTTGAGTAGTCCTGTGTATTTAGTCCACATTCAAGTCTGTTTCCCCAGTCCTGTCATTGAAATCTCTCGCTGTTGGTACCTGTTTTCATCAATAAACCCTCATTCCCGACTCTCCGTTTCCCGGATCCTTGATTCCTCGCTTCCTGCCTGTTCGTCCAGCACGCGATGTCACAGGTGGTTTACTACGAAAATTAAGAATAAAGTCAGGAGCAAAAGGGCTTTCTTCCACAAATGGAAATTAACTAATGATTTCAAAATAAAGCAGGAGTATCTAAGTCTACAGGTTTAGTTAATAACAGTTATAAGGATGACGTTAAAAGTTTCTTCCAATATTTTAACTCCGAAAGAGCTCTAAAAGCTGAAAATCACTCATTTGCAGGATAGTAAGGGCCTTATAATTGAAAATGAAATTGATATAAATGAGTTTAATGATTATTTTACAATGGCTGTTCACAGTAGAATAGCTTACCACCATTTAGTACAAATACAACGATGTCTATGACCAATATATGTATAACTGAGGCTGATGTGGTACAAAGCCTAGCTAAGCTCAAAATAAATAAATCGCAAGGCCCTGATGGCATCTTATCTATAGTTTTAAAAGAGATGAGGGGTATTATTAGCCAACCTTTAACTTTACTATTCCAGAAATCATTATCTGCTGGTGTGGTATCTTCTGATTGATGTTAGATCATGTCTCATGTCCAGAGAGGCTACAACAGGATCTGGATTTAATTAGCGACTGGGCTCATACGTGGCAGATGAAATTTAACATAGATAAATATAAGGTAATCCATGCAGGGAGCAGAAATATAGTAAATATAGTAAAGTACAGATATTTTATGGGTTCCACTGAAATAAAGGTAGCTGATTACGAGAAAGATCTCGGTGTGTATGTTGATACTTCCATGTCCCACTCTTGCCAGTGTGGGGAAGCATTAAAAAAAGGCAAAAGGATGTTGGATTAAACTCCACACACCTAGAGATGTAAGTCAAGAGAAGTGATGCTACGATTATATAATTCCTTGGTAAGATCCCACCTAGAATACTGTGTGCAGGTTTGGTCACCATACCTTCAGAAGGACATTGCTGCCTTGGAAAAGGTGCAACGTAGGATGACTAGAATGATTCCTGCACTTAGAGGAATGTCTTATGAGGAGAGGTTCGCTGAGCTGAATCTGTTTAGCCTCAAGCAAAGGAGACTATGGGGGGACATGATCCAGGTATATAAGATTCTAACAGGTCGGGATGCTGTTCAGCCAAATGACCATTTCAATATTAATTTAAAATACTAGAACTCGTGGCCATAGTGGAAATTAGCTGGAGAACATTTAAAAATGAATCTGAGGAAGCACTTCAATTCAATTCAATTTTATTTATATAGCGCTTTTAACGACATGCATTGTCACAAAGCACTTTACATTTAACCGGCCAGAACCCCACCAAGCAAGCCTGAGGCGACAGTGGCAAGGAAACTCCCTCTAGCAGGAAGAAACCTTGAGTGGAACCTAGACTCAGAAGGGGACCCCATCCTCCTCTGGGCGACCAAGGAGCATGAAACTGCATTTACATTGACATTCATTAGAGTTCATATAGTTATAAAGTCCCAGTTGGTTTCATGTAGTTATATCCAGGAGTCCAGGTGCGGGTTCACACGGTGTAGTCGGCTCGGTATCAGCTCGAAAAAGAGAAGATGGAGAAGAGTTATTGCCCTACACCTAACCGGCAGGACTAAAGCAACTATGACAGCCTGCCTAAAAGAGTGACCTGGAAGGAAGCACAGGCATGAGGGTTTACAGAGGTTTTGGCGTCAAGCCACCTCCCATCCACAGCTTAAGTGATCGGCGAGAGTGGCAGGACGACAGCACCAATCCCCCCTTTCCCCTTCAATCTCAAATAACTATGAACCTCCAGATTTCCCATTCACCTTAGAAAAGAAGATTTAACTATCCAAAAGACTGGCGAAAGAGGTACATCTTAAGCCTTGACTTAAAAGCAGAGATTGTGTCTGAGTTCCGAACACTAATAGGAAGTTTATTCCATAGCTGTGGTGCTTTATGAGCAAATGCTCTTCCCCCAAAGGTAATGTTCTTTATTCTGGGTACGGATAGAATACCTCCATCTCGTCATCTAAGTGTATGATTCGGAACGCAAATGAGGTCACTCACATACTGCGGTGCAAGACCATTTACAGCTTTATAGGTTAAGAGCAGTGTTTTGTAGTCAACACGAAATCTAACTGGCAGCCAGTGCAGTGAAGATAAAATTGGGGTAATATGATTATATGTTTTAGTTTAACTATTGCTAGTAGCGGTTCAATCAATGCTGGGAGCATCGCTGAATAATTTTGATGGAACAGGGTCTAGCATACAAGTAGATGAATTTGAAGATAAAATTAAGTACATCAGTTCTGACTGGTTAACCAATATTCAATATTCAAAATGTTCTGTTTAATTGAGCATATTTTTGGTCAAAAAGTTTCATAAAGTCGTCACTGGAAAATAACCAGTGGTCTGGTTATTAGTCAGCTTGGACACCATAGTAAATAGGAATCTAGGATTATTTTTGTTTATTTCAATTAGTTCTGATAGATACTAGATGATTTGGCGGCACTAAGAGCCTTTTTGTAGCTACCCATAGCCTCTTTCCATGCTAGTTCGAACACCACTAGTTTAGTATGATGCCACTTACATTCTGTAAGGACATAAAACTTATAGGTCCTGCAGGCCCCAACTCTGATCAGCCTGCATCAGTCTATTTCAGAGCTCCGCTGGCCCAGGCAAGACTGGACTCAACTCGTCAAACCACCCCTTTTAAGGAAGGCAAAGGCCTGCCGGCTCCTGAGAGACTGGATAGGAATAACTGGAGCAGCACAGAAAAAGCAAGACCTTTCACCCCCGGAGTGACCAGAGTTCCACAATCAATCCACAGCAACAACAGCTGTCAGCCTCCAGACACAGACACCTTTTCCACTATAAACAGGATAACTCAGCACACATAGATGTTAGGGACAAATACACGCATGTTTGGTCTCGTTTGAATAGGCATGAGACGAGGAGTATTATACTCTCAGATTTAAGGCAGTATAGCTTTTCC
This sequence comes from Brienomyrus brachyistius, assembly GCF_023856365.1. Taxonomy (NCBI): domain Eukaryota; kingdom Metazoa; phylum Chordata; class Actinopteri; order Osteoglossiformes; family Mormyridae; genus Brienomyrus; species Brienomyrus brachyistius. The sequence continues at coordinate 79,969 of NW_026042663.1, forward strand.
TAAGAGAAATACAGAAACTTCGGCTCAACCCACCAAACTGAGAGAGATTCTCTCATGGTAGAACAAGGGAATTACAACCACCCCCTAAAGTGATCTGATTGGCTGGGGACTTGAGAACCAAGGTCAGCAATGCCCCTAAAATTAACCATTGACCGAAATTAGTCAGTCTTCAGAAACATGCCATCACCTGGTCTGGATACTTAAGGAAGGGCTTCAGAAGTAGTCGGGGAGTCACTCTGTAATCAGAGCTCCCGCAGAGAACTGGGTGAAAGTCTATCTGTAGTCAGATACTTTCCACAGAACTTTGTTCACTCTCAGCTGAGGAATGTGATTGTTTAATATTGTATTTGTCCAAATGTATTTACAAGTATGTGTCCACATGTCAATAATTGTATATTGTAGTATTTTTAATAAATGTTGTTTCGATTACTTTATGACTGTCTGATTTGCTAACTTCTTCATAAACTTTCCAGATTGGACTTCTATCCTTATTAGGACTATGGTGGTAAATACTATCTTGCAGCCTCTGGGTTAAATCCCATTTATTTATCCGGGTCCCAAACTTGACTGCCCAAGTTAAGTTAGGTGGATACCAAAACTACACCTCTGGAGTTCGCACACGCTGATGACAGGTACCGGTCTACCCTCTGAGGGGCGTACACACTATGTTCCTAGGCACCGGGCATAGTCCCTGAGACGCTCACATGGTAAGACAATGGGTGGCATCGGCGGAGGCCCAAAGTAAACCTCGTACAACCTTTTTTATTTTTAACTGAGCAATTTTCTCTAGTGGAATTAAGCATAGATGCTAAATAATCCGTAATGCTATCAAGTTCAGCAGAATTCGACATTAGTTTGGTTGAAAACGATAGCTCAGGGAGGTTATCGATAAAGTTACTTGCTGTATTTGACGTGATTGTACGTTTGGCATATAGAAGCGAGTCGGGGGGCTAATATTTTGAGCAAGGGAAATATTGAACGCAATAAGATGATGGTCAGAGATAATACTGGACTGAGGCAGTAGAGTTGAATACATGATATGAAGACAACTGGATCACAACTGGATCACGGGGGAATCATAAGCAGGGAAGAACACACAGGCAAACAGCAGCAGCAACATTAAAGGCAGGACTGAGAAGCACATTTATACAAGGCTAAGCAGGGAGCAAACTAGAGGCACCTGAAATGAGTAACACAAGGGCAGGAAGGAGAGGTAAAACAAACGCGGAACAGGCATGGCACGTTATACCACACTAGGGAGGAAACGGGAGGTTCAGGAGGGCAGGGTGTGGCAGGGATCCGTTTCAAAATTTAATTTTGGCTTGTACAAACCTTGGTAAAAGCTGCAAAAGATCGATCAACCACTTTCTGAGCTATTGTCTTAACAAACAAAGCATCTGTTGGGGTGGCGGTGTCTGGGGAATACCATGTGTAATACACCTTGTGAAGATTTATATGTAAAACAAAATATTTTTTGATTCTATCACACATATAGAAATTATCCATCCATCCATTTTCCAAACCGCTTATCCTATTGGGTCGCGGGGGGTCCGGAGCCTATCCCAGAATCAATGGGCACGAGGCAGGGAACAACCCAGGATGGGGGGCCAGCCCATCGCAGGGCACACTCACACACCATCCACTCACACACACACACCTACGGGCAATTCAGCAACTCCAATTAGCCCCAGCATGTTTTTGGACTGTGGGGGGAAACCGGAGTACCCAGAGGAAACCCCACAACGACATGGGGAGAACATGCAAACTCCACAGACATGTGACCCAGGCGGAGACACGAACCCGGGTCCCAGAGGTGTGAGGCGACAGTGCTAACCACTGCACCACCATGCCGCCCCTTATAGAAATTATTCTAGGTTTAAATAGTAATTTAGCTGAGTAACTAGGCTGAAATTCTAGATAGTTGCAATTTTAAGAATTATTACTATTATTCACAGCTTTTAAGCATGCAGTTGGATGACGGATGGATGGATATTCAGCCACCAGAAATGCCAATTGTTGTTAAGAGGATCAAAGTCTGCAAAGTAGTATGCAGGGTTTAAGGCCAGAACACAGCATACTCTCCGACAGAAAGCATAAAGTTCACTGGGGGAATTTCTGTGGCCACTGCCTGAACAGCATGTGTGGAGAATGTTTATGAGGGTCGAGCCATGCAGAGCTGCTGGCCCTGGCATGTAATGATGAATCACAAATCAGTTAAAAATCGGTGCAAATGCATGAAGATTTAAACCGGCTGATGTGGAAAATGAATCACTATTGTAGGAGTACTTCACAGTACTTTAACAGAAAAACTGGTGTAATATTACATTTGATTTCACAATGTGAGTTTGACGTCAGATGTCACTGCGTATCACGTCGACATCGTACGTCAGTTTTTGGTTTTGAGCGAACGCGAGATGATGAATGAATTTGAAACTGAGGACGGCACAGTGGTTAGTGCTGGCTTCGGTCCAGGGCCCTTTCTGTGTGGAGTTCGCATGCTCTCCCCGTTTTCGCCGGGGACTCCAGGTTCCTCCCACGGTCCAAAAGCATGCAGGATAGGTTGACTGGTGAGTCTAAATTGGCCCTGTAGTTGTGTGAGTGTGTGCGACCTGCGGTGTGTAGGTGACTGCCTGGGCTTGGTTCCTGTCTGCGCCCCTTGTTCCCGGGATAGGCTCCGGTCTCCCCCGCGATCCCAGTTGGGATTAAGTGGTTTCAGAAAATGGATGGATGGACGCACCGCCCGATCTTCAATTGGCGGTGTGGCAGCATATTAGCTTTCCGGTAATCACAAACGAGGAGGAAACAGCGAGAAAAGCACAGACAAGACATAAACTGCATGCAAACATTGTAATAGACTGATAACATACACAAACAGGTCCACTGGCACCACCGTGAGCTGAGTGAAGATTATTAAAAGGGCAAAGCACGCTAAAAAGCTGCACATGCAAACCTTAGCTTATTTATTTGATTTATTTTTTTTTATTTACTTATTTTGATTTGGGATTTTTTTCAACAGTATTTTATTCAAATTCAGTTGCACTGTTCACAACAGTGTCAACAGTTCAGAAAGATAAATATAAGAATATTTTTGAATATATTTGTCTGCAGCTCATTCTGCAAAAAATGAGAAAATTGAACTCAGAATCGTGAATCGTATCAAATGGTGAGTTGAATGTATCGTTACATCCCTAGTTCTTACAGTAGTACTATGGTATGGTGGAGCCACATGACAGGAAGGCAGTACATTGCGAAGTCTGTTAAGAACATCATTCGCACTGAACTGCCCTCCATTGACCAGCTGTACTTTAACTGCCACAGTAACAAGGTTCAGTCTATAATCCAGGACTCTGACCACCATCCACAAACACTGACTAGCAGATTCATGAACAGCTTCATTCGCCAAACAATTCAAACCTGCAGCTTTTGCATCCCCTGTAATAGTCATTTCCACGGCAGCTGCACTGTACAGCTGTTCCTGCACTTTATCCACCACTGACCACGTATCATCCAGTTTTGTCCTGCTTTGTATCGCACTGTTTCTGCACCATGTTGTCTTGTACTCCCTTGTGTTGTTATGCACCATCTGTGTTGTTCTGAGCAGTGCCATGATGCAATATTACAAAAAGATCTTGAGGAAATGCAGAGTTCTGGAGGAGATTCTCACAGATCATGGCATGTGTTTATACTGAAGAAACTGTACAAATTGCTAGACATAAAACACAGGACTGGCAACTGTGGTACGTTTTAACACCTTGATAAAAAACTTAAAATCCATAGTAAGTAGGACAACCTCATAGAACCTTTACTAGTCATTGTTCAGAAGATTAACACGGATTAAAAACCATTACTATGAAAGCACGCTAATCAGTTAAGTTGATTATGTGGAGAGAGAGAAAAAAAACTGTCTTTGAAAAAGATCAACCATAGAACGAAGCTGCAGCATTGACACCCCCTAGTGGTGATTTGAAGATAGTTCTGTCTGTAGCAGCTAAGCAGTAGATTTGGCGTCAGGTGCCATGACAAACTCAGTGCTGCTCGGTTTGAACGGCAGAAGCACAAAAATAAAGGGGGCATCTACTGCACGCCCCCCACCCTTGAAAATGGTACAAATTATCATGCAACAGTTTTCTTAAGTAAGTCTTTTTGGGCGTCTGCAGAAACCTCCACGATGCGATTGCCCTGATTAAGAAGTGCGCAGCGGATACAATTTGGGATGCATCGTTCATCCGATTTATTAATATATAATTATTAGTATGTCTATATTATTTTAGAAACGTTACTTGACGAATATTTTTCATTGAGATTGATTCCCCGTTTAAAATTTTGGTGACACTTCATATTTTTTAAGAGAGACAGACAATTTGACGCATGCAATTTGCAGAAATATGTTGTGCCGCTATAAAGTACACAGGCAGCATGACAAACATAAGTACTCACTGAAGCCACGACATACGCCCGGCTGGCCCCAGTGGTACCCCTAAGAAGAAGGCTTTTTTCACAACCCACGACCATCACGAGGGCAAAAAAAACTGAATAGCCTAGAATTTAGTTAATTACAAGGCACATATTTATTGGAGCAAGAGCTCTAACATAAAACTACCTTGTAATTATAAAGTATTATGGCTGTGAACAATGTACAAACAGGCACAGAAAGTAAAATACTCCAAAAATGCAAAGAACCTAAATATTTTTGTTTCCACCGATTCACTCTTGATGTGTTAGGAGTCACAGTTCAGTAGCCTATTCTTCAGTATCTGCATTTAAGACCACCAACTGCTCTTTCTCCTCCTTCGCTCGTCGGCTCAGAGTATTGGACTTGGTAAGTAATGTTGCCCTTTTGGTTCCAGCAGCACTCTCTGCTTCCTCTGCCATGTGCTCAGCATCCTTTTGTAAACTCTCACATACACTTTCCAGTGAGACTCTCTTCCTCTTGAGTTCCTCAAGTTTTCTTTTTTGCTTTTCGCTCATCTTTCACCTTTGGTCAGAGGCGCTTTGGTTGCTCCCCCACACACTCTGACATGGTCGCATATAAGCCTCTGTGCAACAACTGTTTCCTCTGATAAGTTGCAGGTCTCCACCTCTATTCGTTCCACTTCGGCTTGCCCATAGGACAGCAGCAGCAAGTTCTTGCAGAACATCCAGAGGTCAGGATAAGGCCCACTAACTTTTTGATGTAAAAAGACATCAACTTTGGATGGTGCTGAAGGAATGAAGGATATAAAATCCAAGCCTTTTGCCTCATTGTGCAGGTGATTATCAGACTGCTGGGATATTGCATCACCTGTAATTACATTAATTACAGTAGATTAGATGCAGATCAACAATGTCAATACACAGAATCACATGTAGAATAGGAAAGTGATTTATAACCCAATTTTCCTATGATACCATAAATGTGCAATCATTTTAATTTAATCTTGAGATATCTCTAGGCTCATCAAAGAAAATATAACTGGGCTGATGCTTCTTTTCAAACACCAAGAGTCGGTCTTCTAAATACTGCTAAAATCTACGTGTTAACACTATTCAGTTCAGGGACGGATTATGGGTTGTGTGGGCCCCTGGGTAAAACGTTCGCGAGGCCCCCCCCCCACCACCACCACCTGCACCACCACCACAACCACCACAAGTCAAGGGCCCTTGGCAGCCAAACACCCTCCCTATAGGGTCAGGGGACCTTGTAGGCAGAGGATCAAAGAATGTAGGCCCTCTAAAATAGACAAACGAAAATACATTGCTGATAAGCGTTGCAAATTGTTTTGGGCTTGGGGCCCACGGGCCCCCTGCACCCCAAGGGCCCCTGGGCAGCGGCCCCGCTAACCCGGTTTGTAATCCGTCCCTGATTCAGTTAGATGTGAAAAAAGAAAAGCATAATTTAAAAATAATATTCTGAACTATCCTATTCTTATCCTATGATTTACCAGCAGATATCCTGCCTGCCAACCGATTCTCCTGCGCAAACTTCTGCATGAGATTTCTCCTTTTCTGCTGGCAGTTATTGTCACGATCGGGTACGGGTGAAGCGGCGATCGTGCGGGCAAGCAGGCAAGCAGGAAGCAGGAATACGGGGCAAACGGGAGTTTAATACGAGGACAGGGACCGGGAAACAGCTCACGCTTACGAACATCAGACATTAATGACAGACAAAGCAAACTGGGGAGACCAGGACTTAAATACACAGAACAAGGCAGCAGGAAACAAGACACGACTGGGCAGGATCAGGAAATCACACGTGGGTAATTAGGGGGCGTGGCACACACGAGGAGCGGACGAGCCGGGCATGACAGAACCCCCCCCCAAAGGCGCGCTACACCGGGCGCGCCAAGGAAGGGGGCGACGGACGGGACGAGGCAGAACAGGACCTGGAAAACAAGAACAGAATTTACGCACGACGGGAAACAGGACCGAAGCACAAAACAAAGCCAGGGACAAGACGTGCGACAAGAGCTGACAAAGGGATGGGAAGGCAGACAGACAGATCAGGAAGGGAGAAACAGAGGGAACAGGCGGAACACAAGGAGCGGGAGTGACGGGAGGGAACGACGGGAAACCAGGAATGGAGAAAGGAGGAAAGACAGGAGGAGGAGCAAACAAAGGAGGGACCAGGGCAGGAGAGAAGGGAGAGAAGGCGGGGGAACAAAGGGGAGCCCGTGGGAGCCCCAGCGGGCGACGGGCGGCAGCCGGAGGGGCCGCAGGCGGCCGGGAGGCCGGAGCCGGAGGGGACCGAGAAGGGGCAGAGGAGACAGGGCGAGGGACCCGCGGAGGGGCCAGGGAGGGAGCAGGAGGGAGCACCAGGGAAGGGGACGAGGGAGCTGGAAGGGGCCAGGGCGAAGGCACGGAGGAGGGGGGAGCCGCAGCAGGCGGCGATGTCCGGGGGAGGGCCGGAGGTAGGGGCCCCGCAGGCGACCGACCAGGACCCGGAGAGGGGAGCGAGGCAGGGCGACGAGGCACCGGAGAGGGACCTGCAGGCGCCAACCGAGCCCCAGCGCAGGCGAGGCAGGGCGAGCCAGGGGGCAGGGCGGGCGGGACCCCAGCCCTGCGTCTGTGTCCCCTCCCTTTACGGGACACAGACCCCAGGTCGGGGTCGAATTCGCCGGGGTGAGAGAGACAAAGTCACTGGAGGAGAAGGGACAGGAGCTGGAGCTGCTGCAGGCGGAGGGGGCGCCTCTGGAGCGCGGTCAGGGACTGGAGCGCGGTCAGGGACTGGAGCGCGGTCAGCTGGCCCGGGAGCCGCTGGAGCGCGGTCAGGACTTGGAGCGCGGTCAGGGGGCGCCTGCCCTGGAGCTGCAGCAGGCGGCTGCAGTGGGGGCGCCTGCCCTGGAGCTGCAGCAGGCGGCTGCAGAGGGGGCGCCTGCCCTGGAGCTGCAGCAGGCGGCTGCAGAGGGGGCGCCTCTGCAGGAACTGGAGCGCGGTCAGGAACTGGAGCGCGGTCAGGAACTGGAGCGCGGTCAGGAACTGGAGCGCGGTCAGGAACTGGAGGTGGCTGCAGTGGGGGCGCCTGCCCGGGAGCTGCAGCACGGTCAGGAACTGGAGGTGGCTGCAGTGGGGGCGCCGGCCCGGGAGCTGCAGCAGGCGGCTGCAGAGGGGGCGCCTCTGCAGGAACTGGAGCGCGGTCAGGAACTGGAGCGCGGTCAGGAACAGGAGCTGGCTGCAGAGGGGGCGCCTGCCCGGGAGCTGCAGCAGGCGGCTGCAGAGGGGGCGCCTGCCCGGGAGCTGCAGCAGGCGGCTGCAGAGGGGGCGCCTGCCCGGGAGCTGCAGCAGGCGGCTGCAGAGGGGGCGCCTCTGCAGGAACTGGAGCGCGGTCAGGAACTGGAACGCGGTCAGGAACAGGAACGCGGTCAGGAACAGGAGCTGGCTGCAGTGGGGGCGCCTGCCCTGGAGCTGCAGGTGGCTGCAGTGGGGGCGCCTGCCCTGGAGCTGCAGGTGGCTGCAGTGGGGGCGCCTGCCCTGAAGCTGCAGGTGGCTGCAGTGGGGGCGCCTGCCCTGGAGCTGCATGTGGCTGCAGTGGGGGCAGCGAAGGCGGCTGCGCAGGCGGCGGCGGCTGCACGGGAGCGGGGTCCGCCGGCAATGGCGGCTGCACGGGAGCGGGGTCCGCCGGCAATGGCGGCTGCACGGGAGCGGGGTCCGCCGGCAATGGCGGCTGCACGGGAGCGGGGTCCGCCGCCAATGGCGGCTGCACGGGAGCGGGGACTGCAGCCCTCTGGAGCAGTAAGAGCTGCCGCACGTCCTCTGCCATACTCACCAGCTCCTCGGGGTCGGAAGCGGGAGTAAATGCTGCAAAGCTCCTCTGGAGTCGCTCCGCTAGCCCCGCTACCTCCGGACTTACTGGAGGGACCAGTTCCCCCCAGATCCTCCAGAACAACCCCTGGAGGGCAAAGAACTGGGAGGCGCAGTTCACCGGCTTCCCTAAGTGAGGCGCGGGCAGCGCCTCCGGGGTGGTTACTGCAGGGGGAGAGAGCTGTGTGTCCGTGGGCGTTAACGGAGGGAGCTCCTCGGGACAGGCAATCGCCGGTCTCCTCCTCCTTCTCCGGCGCCCAGCGGCGGCGAGAGGTGGTGCGATGTCCTGAGAAACAGGCGGTGAAAGGATCGGCTCCGGGTAAGGGTAGAGGAAGGGCTCCTCGTCCTCATCCTCACTGGAGAGCCAGTACTTCCACACGGGATCGGGGTAGTGTGTGGTCAGCTTCCGGGCTGGAGGTAGAGCGGGTACTTCCCTCTCATTCTCCTCCGAAGTGATCCATAGCCGGGAGAGCGAACAGGCTCCCAGGCGGATCGTCTCCTCCGGTCCTCTCCTCCTTCTCCGGGGGCCTTTCCTTTTGTGGTCTGTCATTCTGTCACGATCGGGTACGGGTGAAGCGGCGATCGTGCGGGCAAGCAGGCAAGCAGGAAGCAGGAATACGGGGCAAACGGGAGTTTAATACGAGGACAGGGACCGGGAAACAGCTCACGCTTACGAACATCAGACATTAATGACAGACAAAGCAAACTGGGGAGACCAGGACTTAAATACACAGAACAAGGCAGCAGGAAACAAGACACGACTGGGCAGGATCAGGAAATCACACGTGGGTAATTAGGGGGCGTGGCACACACGAGGAGCGGACGAGCCGGGCATGACAGTTATCTGGCTGGTGTGCATTTTGTTTGGGTCCAAGCACGTCATCTCATGTACAATCGAGTACTTCAGAGGGCATTTATCCAAGGCCTTTTTGCACATTTTTGAGAGCACAATCTGGCAATTTTTTTTAATCTGAAGGACACCAAGGTCACTTCCACTGCCTTTGGCTCCTGACTGTCTCTGACAAAAAGATGGTTTGTCAAATTTCCAGAATCTTTCTGCACACTCAGCCCAAGGTTAACACTACCTCAGCTGTACATATCAAACCAGCTCAAACTCCATGTTATTCACATATTTTTTACTTCACAATTGTTTGATACATTTGTATGTAAAGATACCAGTGAATTCACAGAAGTCCCACCTTGATGACAGCCATTCCTATATCCACCTCCTTTGGACTGAGCCAGAGTTTTTGCCTGTACAACAGCTGTACATGTTGCTACACAACACTTAAACATTCTATTTCCTCAATGAACTATTTTTTTTGCAGCAAAAGCCATGAAGCAGCAATAAAATCTTTAAAATATGCTTACCAATAAATATGGTTCTCCCATTTAAACACATGTAAAGATAAACCATGGATATTTAAAAATCATGGGTTCGTTAATGAGTTTAAATGTTATTGAATGGCTTACCTTAAACTTCTCCAGTAAGTCTTCAGCGGTGGAGTGGCTCATGTACTGTGATCCCAGAACCAGGACTGCACTCGAGAGCCATTCTCATAATTCACCCAATACCTGACATGCACATCCAGTTGTTTTCTTTTGATGGTCCTGTTCATACTTACGTCAAACATGACAACGAAGCTCCCTTTTAATATATGGAGCGAGTCCAAATCGCGCAAGAAAAGCGGTTTTATCTTTACCACAAGTGACCCTGCGAGTCAGGGAACATCACCCTGGAGACGGTGTGAATGTCATCATTGGACGTATAGGAGTGATGTCGGCAAACCGTTTGCAAAGCCCATAGCACTTCTGCTTTCAGTGTGGGTTGAGGAGGATGTACTGAAGGCATTATTTGTCATGGGATCCGGAGACAATGCCAAAACGGGTGTAGGCCTATCTTTAGAGGTTGTACTTATCTCCACTGAATAAACATTTGAGGAAAATTTTTAGGTTAAAATCTGGGCTTATTCTATACTGAACAAAAATATAAACGCAACACTCTTGTTTCTGCTCCCATTTTTCATGAGATGGACTTAAAGACCTACAATTCATTCCAGATACACAATATTACCATTTCTCTCAAACATTTCTCACAAATCAGTCTAAATGTGTGATAGTGAGCACTTCTGCTTTGCTGAGATAATCCATCCCACCTCACAGGTGTGCCACATCAAGATGCTGATCTGACATCATGGGTAGTGCACAGGTGTACCTTATACTGCCCACAATAAAAGGCCACCCTGGAATGTGCAGTTTTTTGCTTTATTGGGGGTCTGGGGACTCAGAACCGGTCAGTATCTGGTGTGACCACCATTTGCCTCATGCAATGCAACACATCTTCTTCGCATAGAGTTTATCAGATTGTCAATTGTGGCCTGTGGAATGTTGGTCCACTCCTCTTCAATGGCTGTGCGAAGTTGTTGGATATTAGTGGGAACTGGTACACGCTGTCGTATACGCCGGTCAAGCACATCCCAAACATGCTCAACGGGTGACATGTCCGGTGAGTATGCTGGCCATGCAAGAACTGGGACATTTTCAGCTTCCAAGAACTGTGTACAGATCCTTGCAACATGGGGCCGTGCATTATCTGTCTGAGTGGCTGGTCTCAGACGATCTTGGAGGTGAACCTGCTGGATGTGGAGGTCCTGGGCTGGTGTGGTTACACGTGGTCTGCGGTTGTGAGGCCGGTTGGATGTACTGCCATATTCTCTGAAACGCCTTTGGAGACGGCTTATGGTTGAGAAATGAACATTCAATGCACGAGCAACAGATCTGGTTGACATTCCTGCTGTCAGCATGCCAATTGCACGCTCCCTCAATGCTTGTGGCATCTGTGGCATTTTGCTGTGAGACAAAACTGCACATTCCAGGGTGGCCTTTTATTGTGGGCAGTATAAGGTACACCTGTGCACTACCCATGATGTCAGATCAGCATCTTGATGTGGCACACCTGTGAGGTGGGATGGATTATCTCAGCAAAGCAGAAGTGCTCACTATCACACATTTAGACTGATTTGTGAGAAATGTTTGAGAGAAATGGTAATATTGTGTATCTGGAATGAATTGTAGATCTTTAAGTCCATCTCATGAAAAATGGGAGCAAAAACAAAAGTGTTGCGTTTATATTTTTGTTCAGTGTACATTGATTTACAGAATCAAATTTAAAAAACAAAGATACACTGATTTTATACAGATTACTAACTTTTGGGGATCACAATACAAATCTAAATATTTTAGACAAGTTACTTATCTGCTTATTGAATGGTGGGCGAAAAAAATATCTGTATAGTGTCCATTATCTAAAACCCCGCAATGACGTAGTTTGTGTTGTTCTTAAAATAATATTAACTTAAACGGTCAATCTGATTTTCTGGAGGAAAAATAATAGTTTTGATGAATCAACAGCTTGGGAAAATAGTCGCTAGATTAATTCAAAGAAAAATTGTCTGTAGTTGCACCTCAACAGTATAACCAGTGATAATACTATATAAATAAAATTAAAGTAATGGCACCAGCATAGACAGACACAGTAACAGTACAGAATGAGGTAACAGTGGCAGTGTGAGGAAATGTCAGCGTCACTGGCTGGTTAACAGCAATGGGGAGGAAACTTGTCTCTAAATCTGGAAATGCTTGTGCAGATGGATGGATGGAAGGTGAAAAGTGACAGTGCTGGGTGGCTAGAGTCTCTCAAGGTGCTGCTTGCTTTTCTGAGGCAGCACCTGAAGACGATGCCTTTGACCGCCAGAAGCTGTGTGCCCGAGGAACTGGAAGCTGTTGAAGCCTCTACAGCATCCTCTGCGATGTAGATAGGACTTTGGGGAGTCATCCGTTTGCGAAAGTCCAGGATCAGCTCCTTGGTTTCTCTAGCGTTGAGGGTGATGTTGTTATACATGGTGAAGAGCTGGGCCTACAAATCCCAGCATTCAAGAGGTGAAAATACAGACTTAGAGGGAATTTGGGAAAAGTGAAAAAATCCTCTTTACTCGTGTCTGTATAAATCTCACCAAGCGTAACTTTGCAGATTAAAGACTGGCTGAGAGTGTAAATGTAAACGCTGATAAGGAGTCAGGAACAAAGTGCTCATGTAGTGCACACCTGGGTCCAGAGGGCCCTTGTTCAGATGGAAAACTGAACAGGCATCTTTTGTGCTAAATGACAGCCGGTGCTGCTCAAGATGATGGACACTATGGGGAAATAAAAAAAAAAAGAGTTTTGAATGAAAAGACACACAAGAGTAACAGTGCAGCCTTGGTCACGTCTCCCCAGCTCATGACTGGACCAGGCTCCACATTGACCCCAAAACTGGCTTTACACACAGGAAACTCACTGAAACTCAACACAACATTGTCCTGATCTTGCCTGGGGAGTTTCACCTGGTTACTGAGATGACCGGCAGCACAGACAGTCTTACCAGCAACAGATATGCTATTAAGGGGTGCGAAGCGTCTGCTGCCAGCACATGGCTTTATATCTGTCGGCTGCATTTGCGCTGCTCCTCCCTCCTATAAAGAGGACAGTTGAACAGCAGTGTGAAGAAAGGGCACAGAAGCAGAAGTCAGTGGAAAAAGCCCCATTACTAACCCTAAGCCCAACTTACTGCAAACAGCCCACTGTATTTCATATGTCTGCTTCATATTTTCCATTTAATTGCCATAATCTCTGGCAGTCAGTGACAAAAGTTATTTACCCTTAAACAGTACTGAGATTGAGTAGAGTGAGGTACTTACGCGGTATTATGGAAGAATAAAAGCTGAGTCCCATGTCCAGGCGAGATGCGTAGCTGACAGGCTGATGAATGTTTCAAACTCTTACCTCCACCGTACTGACAGGAACGGCGAGCTGCTGTGGCATCATGGCATTAAACTTCTGTTTCTCCAGGGAAGAAAACAACCAAGACCAACCTTAATAATCCACACACTTTGAAGACTGACATAAATGGTAAATATGAGACGTAAATATCATCCAACACTACCAGGTACTCAGTGAATACTCAGTCATGCAGAAATATAATCTAAAGTTATAATTATGGGGACACGTGGCCGTCCACTGCAGGTGACAATGTCCTAAACTCTTTCATACTTAAAGAACACATACAGTTATTACTTTGTAAGGATGCATAAAACTCCAGTTCAGTAAATTTATGGAATATATACTGCAGCAACTACTTTATAGTCATTTATTAAGTAACTGACTTATTTCTTCCCTGCGGGAACTTGTAATTATGCTGAAATAAAAATGTAACTTAACAGCGTTAAAAAGAACTCAGGAATCCAGTCCAAAATGCTTTAGTTTGACATGTGATCAAAATTCAAACTAAATTTCATAGAGTAAACTAATACATGATAGCATCCATGCAAAAGATCAACGGCAGAACAGGGGCTCTTAAGGCAGACTGCATTAAAAAGGAATTAATCATCTCTCTCAATTTAAATTTGGGATAATAATTCTCTTCAGAAGCCTCCATAGAATAGTGCATCCATCCCCTCACTTATGTGTAGAGACGTATCCTAAGGCTCTGGCAACAACATTCAGGTCAACAGCATCAAAAATTTCACAGCTAGTTTTAAAACTTGTTTTTCACTTTACGTTACAGCAAGTTAGTTAATATTAAATTATTGCAACGTGCAGATTAATAGTCAGAAAAGGTTTTTGAAATTTACATAATGATAAATGAGAACTATATTTGATTACTAATTACTGTTGACTAATTTCCTGTCTGGACTTTTCCCCCTTCATTGTTAAAAGTCATTATATGTCTGGGTGCCAGTCAGTGGAAGCACACAGACACCTGGCCTATTCATTCAGCACCAGCCCATCAAGTAGAGAATTCAGCACCACGGACAGTGACCTGTGTTACTATGACATCAGGTCATTGGCTCTAAATATTTTTCTAGAAATAACTAAATGGCTCTATTGTAGAAATTTCCAGCCAGAGACTGGGTTCCTATATGAAGAGAATATTATTATTCAGACAAAGAAAATAAACTACAGAAAACTAGCTCTGCATGTCATCTCCCCTTTACTCCTTAAGCAGGGCACACGCACATCAACAAGTACCAATGCAGCAAATACAGATGAACAATTTCACAGCTTCAGAAGAAGTCAGATTTCTGTGTAATTCAGAGATTGTCAAAGACTTCTGATAGAACATTTTCTGCACTTGAGTCTAATTTCAAGATAAATTGCACCTGGGTCTATTAAAACAAGGTGATGCTGCCTGACCTACCAACCAAGGCTGGGGAGGAAACGTAGGAATACAAGGAAAGCAAGGAAGAAAAGCAGCCACCCTATCTCATGGTCACGGACACAAACATCAGGGAGTGTTATGAAGAAGACACCACACTTAGGACCATTGGTTTTACGCAGTGAATTACACCAGAGAGAGTTTTTACATTCTAGCTGTGTTATGTAACATTCCTCAGCCTTCAGCTTTTTTCCCCACACAATGCAGGACATGCAGGGGTGCCAAACAAAACAGTGGAGCTGCAGTGTAGCCAATTATTTCTTTCAGTAGTTTTAAGATGGTTTGTGAGGTTGTGTGTTAGAGATGGCGGTGAGCAACACTGAGGCATCTCAGGGAACCATGTTGCCCATATTAAAAAACATGCACGCATGCAACTCAGGCAATCCAGCATTTCTTATTTCAGTTACGTATGACACTGCATGTTGCGGTTTTACATGTTCACTACAAGTCAGTGGTTTTTTCCTTGTATGATTATGGCCACATTCACACCAAAAACACACTAGACATACTGTACAAGGCACTCAAGGGAAAAATTCTCAGAACACAAAGTGAATGTATCAACCGAAGAAGGATTTTTCCTTTTCGGAATATTCATTTTTTTCCATGTGGAACCACTGTCCATGATTCAATTGAGTGCATTCAAAGAATGATACATCAAAACTAATAGTGACAAAATATTCATTTAATATGCATTGTACATGAATGTAGGACTTAGATGTTGATGAATTTCTCATCAGTGAAGGGCATATACACTTAAGGGGTATTATGAAAAAAAAAGTTGAGAACCCAGAAGTAACTATCCGATTAAAGATGTAATCTGGTACATGTGCAGACCAGTGATGGATATGTAAATGATTCAAATTGCAAGGAGTTGGCATGTTTAATCACCAGACACAGGATGCCTCGTAGTCACATTAGACAGTGTTAACGGCACTTGACGGAGTTTGATAGGGTTGCATTGCGGGTTTACATGAAGCCAGGTGGTCATGTGCTGCAATTGCATGTGGGCCATGCGGATATCACAGTGGCCTGATATTGAAACCAATGGGCACGTGAGGCATCCACACACGTCGTGAAGTTTCTGGTCATCCAAGACAGACCACGCCAAGGAAGGATCGTCGGATTGTGCTCCAAGCATCACAGATCCCCATGACACCTGCGCCTGATATATGGACACAGCTACTGGACTCTCTACAACACCCTATATCATCGTGTCGCGATGACTGGCATCAGCTGGACTACGGGTTCACCGTCCCATGCATAGGCTGCCGTTCACAATAGCACAGAAACGGTTGCGTTTGGAGTGGTGTAGTCACTGGGAGGCATGGACTGATGGACTGATGACGACTGGCGTCCTACCATGTTCAGCGATACATCTCAGTTCTGCAGTACCACAGATGACCGTCATGTGCGTATGGTGGCGCTGCAGGGAGAGGAGCAATCCTGCCAATGCTGTGGAGTGACACACCACACTCTGACGGCACAGTGGTACACCAGTGACATCCTAGTAGTATCCGGGCCCAGGGGTGTGCTATACCCTACTGACATGGGACCAGCAGTGTGACCATACCGCCAACTCCGTGGTCCGTTTGATCTGATGATTATAATCATCGCGATACAGTCACATGCCCTTTCATCACATGCAGATTTCATTTTCACAACTTAGTCTGTTGCCCTTCACTTTTTTGCCACTGAGTTTGTGTTTTGACACTAAGTTGATGGGAATTGATTATTTAAGCGTCATCTAAAGAGCTTATATTAATTGGGTAAATTGCATAAGACTCACATGGTATTTTGAAAAGATTCCCATATGCGCTGATTAGCTGGGGTTGATCCAAGCAGCTGTGCACTTTTCTCCTGTAACATAAAAGTTTGCTTTTAGGACAGAAAACAAGGTTAAGACCATATTATGTAGTTTACATCTATCAAAATAAAACCAAAGTCACTGTTACCAAAAGAGTAACCATGTGTTATCAAATTTCCTAACATTTTGCTTCATCTTACTTTGGATGCCCATGGTTAGGAGAGAAGCAGAAATCTGCTCAATCATAAGAAAGACTTTTATTGCTACAGGGAGTGAGATCTTGTTGCAGGTGACAAGGCAGGATAGAGTGTGTTTAGAAAAATAATGAAGAGGGAATGTGAGTGTGAGCTATCGTGGCATCTGTGTATAACCCAATATGGCGGCATCCTTCTGAATGTAAATAACATAGCCGGCTTAATTAGCTTAATCAAGCGTAATTGAACTAAGGAAAATTTAGCAATATACTTTCCCTGCTTGGTGTGATAAATACAGCAGCAGCTGCTGGTGGACGGGCTACAAACAGACATCAAGAAGAAATCCCACCTCACAGCCATTTACTGTACCAAACCCCTTAATGTAACTTGTAAAGATGTAGGTATTGGCGTATTCACACATTCATTTGCAGTGTCCACTTCCTGTCCAGTAAATTTGGCAGGACGGAATTTGAATAACCTATAGGTCTGACTCATGTATGCGGCTGAAGGAGTAAAGATAGAATGGGTGAAGAATCCTGTTATACAGTCCTAGTAGACCGAGAACCACCTGATTGCTACTGTAGTTGGAATCAAGGGCTGAGCTGCATGGTGGCCTGGTGGACAATCATGAAAACACAGACCCACTGATATCCTCAAAACCCACAATCAAAAGGGGAGTCAGGCACGGTGGCCAACCACTTGGCCCGTTAAGCCACATGGTGGCCCGATGAGCAGGCAAACACACTATGGGCTAAGGGGTACAAGACAGAGGAGAGAATAGGATGGCCAGTGACATGTGAACAGGACAAGGCAGGGATGGATTCTGACATAGGTACCATACTACTTTGTTTAAATATGCCCAAGTGCATAGAATGTTTTAGTGCAAGTCTTAGACAATGGTATCTCTGAATGACACCGCAGTCTGACTCTTCCTGAAGGCCCTGAGAAGTTGTTTGTATGCACTTGCTGCCTTGACACTTGCTGATGTGCGTGTGCTCTGCTTGAGCAGTAAAGGGGAGATCACATGCAGAGATGATTTTCTGTAGCTTCTCAGTCCGAGTAAAAATAAAATCTTCTCGTTATATAGGAACCAAGTCTCTGGCTGGAAATTTCTACAACAGAGCCATTTAGTCATTTATAGAAATATACAGAGCCAATGAAGGAACCAGATGTCACAGCACAGTAACACAGGTCACTGTCCGTGGAACTGAATGAATAGGATAACCGGCCAATGTGTTTGTGTGCTTACACTGATTATATGTCAGGGGGGAAAATATTTATATCATTGTTGCGATGAACGTCATTCCAGCAAGTGGTTACGTCGTTCACGCAAGTGGTCATGCGGAACCAAAGTTTACTCACCTGTGTGCACCCGAGGGGAAGGCATTAACGGACGCACCTGCTCTTTATTTTGGATAAAGTCGGCAAAACGCATTGGTAGCGCGACAAGCAAAGGGTCAAATCTACACCAAGTGCTTCTGGAACTGTGCTGCGATTGTGTACTGAAAAGTAGACTCTGAACGGACAGCCGGTAAGACCATGAACCATGCGTGTTGGACTTTGTTGCAAATGTTATTTGTAGCAAGCACTACCTGTTGCGAGTGGGGTTTATTTCTTAATGGGGTGCGCTAATGAGGCATTGAGGCGCTGGTGCTGGCTTGTAACATTATATGAGTTGTGGTATTTGACTGTATTAGGAATAAATGGTGTGCTGTAAGTGTCTTAATGACAATATGTGGAATGCTGTTTTATTGATTCAGATGTTTGCATTAATGCGGTTTAAAAGGGGGGGTTCTATTTTTAGTTTATCTAAAAGTTAAATATTAAATTGCTAAAAAGAAAAAAAAAAGTATTAAGGGTGAACTTTCCTTTTAATAATTCATATGGGCAGAAGTGTTAAACCTATTGTTCGATTGTCTAATTGGTTAGCTTTTCATTGCAATTTATTGCGTTGAGTAACTCATTTATGTGTTTCCCCAGTGGTTTGATCTTAAACTTTGATGTTTGGAGGAATTTTATTCAGAACAAGTTATGTATAATTGTGTGGAAATTTGAAGCTGAGATTGGTCATTCATTGTATATTTTGTGTGTATGTATGTATATATATATATATATATATATATATATATATATATATATATATATATATATATATATATATATATATATATGCATTTAAAGTAAAATTTTGTGTTTGCTCATAAGATAGATTGGTGAAAGTTGGTGTTTTGTGGTTTAAGGTTTTTCACCTGTAAATGCCTGGCTTGAGGAAAGCGAAGATAAAATAAAAAGGGATAAAGAGTCCAAAAAGAAGGCCTGGTTATTCTGAGTGAAATCCAGTTATATGTTCAGTTTTGGTACATCTCTATCAAGTGAGGGGTAAAGCACAGTAAGAATTGTGATCACTTGACAATCATTGAGGGGAAAAATGTAAAAATATATACAGTAAGGACAATATAATCGTAATTTAATGTATCCCTTCTGCTCTTTAAAAAGCACAATGTCTGACTGACAAATATGTCTATTATTAGCACATTTTAATAATTTAATTAATATTAAGCAGTACACCTATTTCCTGTAATCACTCTGCGTTAAAGCAATTTTTAAAACTAGCTGTGAACTGGATGCTGTTCTGACTGTTGTTGCCATGGTGCCTTATTTACTTTCAAATCGCATTGTCCACAACCTGATCAAAGGACCAAACTTTAAAATCAGTGCAGGGTAGTGTCGCAAGTAGTGATGCTTAGGCTTTAACCTATGTCCTGGAAAGAAAGAAAATCTACAAGCAAGATATTCTTGGATAAGAACGTCAAGGTATGCAACCTCTGGCAATAAAATTTTCTGTGCACAAATCAGCTCCACAATGTCTTTTAGCTGAAGGGTCAACTGCCAATCATCATCTGTGGGCTCTTTCACCTTGTCACACATGATCACAGGAAGAAGTCTTAGAAAATTCCAGTTCTGAACAGCCTGACCATAAAGCTTTACTCCATTGGAGTTTACTGCACATGGCTTACTCAACACATCAGAGCCACTGTACTTAAATTTCTTAATGCGTCTATTCAGAATTGAATAAGTGAACCACTTTTTTTGCTTGATGAAGTACTTCAGGTAAAGGGCTAAATCATAGGAAAGGATACCCTCAAAAATGTCATGGCCTAAACAAGGTGGCAGGCCAGGCATACAAACATCGAAGTAATTCAATGAATTAAAACTCAGATATTATACCTTCAACGTTTTGTTGTTCCTCAGACTGTAAAATGCATTTGGATCTGTTTGAAAATCTGTTCGGGTTGTCCGGCAATACCTGCAGAAATATTCAGAAAAACTAAAATTTTCTGTAAATCCACCGATATTATGAGACCCCAAATTGTCCCCTGCAATGCACAAAACAGTCCCTTTAACTTTTTCCTCTGCCACCGTTATTCCATTGTCTTCCAGGTCTTTTAAGTCTGCAATGAGCCTTGAGAAAACTTTGTCATGGCCAAAGTGTTTGAAGTCTTTTTCCTGACACAGCATTACAAGTGACATGTGGTCTGTACTTGATGAGGTGGTAAATTAGCCAGAGACAAATATACAGCTACTACTTTGTGCTGCTTTTTGCTGAACCTAATGGGTTCACCGCCTCAAAAGAATCTTGATATAGAATTAGTTTTAGACATGATGGGTTTTGAGAAAAGAACTCATTGTTTTTATATACCTGACCATCACTGACATCACAAAGCACATCAGTGTATGGTACGTATGTACCCTGTGCAGCACAATTCTGCCATAAGTCTGACTCCAGTAAATGTCTCAAAGTGTCTTTCAATGGAACATAGTAGGCAAACCTCTGTGACCTTGTTTCATCCCTTCCTAAGTACAACTTTACAGGTTCTGTGTATCTAAACATCTGTTTAAAAGCCCTAGTTCTTGAAAAATTGGTTCTCATTGGTCCTTCATGACTAATGGTGAAAAGGTCAGATTCCTTCACAACATCACATATACTACCAATAACCTCATCTGTTAATTCAGTTAAGTCACTTTTCAGGAATGCACTTAATTTATTCAAAGTATATGTCTGTCCTAGTTCATGTATGCTTAGCATCTCTTCAATAATATTTTGTATAGTTGATGCTGGCAGAAGAAACTGCCCATGTAATTTCAAGTAGAAAAGAGAAATATTTCTAAGAAAAAGGTCACTGAAATTTTCTGTAAGATGGACTTCACCTTCATCAGTCTCACTAAATCTCTCTGTAGGGCCTGTAACTAACGGTTCAGTTTCAAGAAACTGAGAAACTGTCTCCTTATTAAGATCTCTTATACTGTCCACAGAACATTGTCTGTGTTTCCTGGACATGTAGGCTGTAAACGACGATCTCACAGTGAACGTATGGTCGCATCCTGTCACCGGACATGTCACAACACGTCCTTCGGCTATATGTTCCTTTAAGTGAGCTGTTAGTGATCTGACATCGCGACATTGGCGCTGGCACATAGACATATTACACGTAAACACCGTAAGGGCATTTGTAGTATCAATATATGAATCTGTGTTATGTTTACGGTAAAAATGAGCCTTAAATTCCCCATATGAACGAAACGTATTGTGGCAATCTGTAGCGCCACACTTGAACACGCATCGTGGTTCATGACGGTGAAGTTTGACATGTAAAACATGTTCCCTAAGGGTTTGCACTGATGTTCCACAGAAATAACAACTAAACATTGTAACTGCGTGAACAAACACGCACTCTATTGCTGTTTTAAACACCTAAATGCTGTTTCACATCCCGCTTGCAAATCTAAGTTTTACATGTGCTGCCAAGATACGTTCATGCGCCGTCAACACGGTACATGCTACTCGTGTTTAAAACCACACACTGCTTAACACTGCTTAAAACGATTTAATTTAACTTACCAATTTGCCCAGACACATTTATTTTATTTTATATTCCCACTAGTTTGTAGATTTTTTTTAAATGTTATGTTTGTTATTGGGTGCTTTCCACTTCATGTACCCACATACAGCGCTGGCTTAAAGCAATACATTCTGGTCCTGACGCAATGCATTGTGGTTAGATTTTTATCGTCCGCTGCATTATGTCACCATGTCACGTCGTACAAAAACCTCGCGAGAGCAAGACAGATCATCCTGCACCTCTTAAGTGTTATGTAGTTTTGCCTGAAACGCAAAAATAAAACAAAGCAATTAAAGCCGATCAGTGGCTCAAATTCTGCTGTAGCGATTGAAGAACTTTTGTCGGAAGTTGGATTCGAACCCACGCCTTACTTCGGAGAACAGAATACCCCTTACTTTGAAAGGCCATTTTCGCTGCGCAGGAGGCTTTAGACCGCTCGGCCATGGGGCAGTTTCCAGTTGAACCCTAAGGAGTAGGTTAAGTCCAGCCTTGGCTTCCAAGCTGACGTTTTTCTACATATGTGCTTGTGTATCATGGACAGTAAGAGGGGGCAGGCAAGGAGAGAATTTCTCTCTTTGGGGATCAATAGAGTGTTGTTATTATAACGTCTAAAACGTATGATGGTCTGTCGATAAATCAATAACAATATCAATGAAGTCAATGTTTATCTAAAGGAATCAGAATTCAGGAAAAGCCAGGGGCCGGACCGAGTGTAGGGGGCGTGGCCAGAGACAGCCTGCTGACTGTTCCAAATCATGGGTGCATGTTACAAGTCCGGAACATATTTTAACTTAGTACTAACTTAGCATCATATTTGATCTGATTCGACTGAATATCCCAGGTTTCCATCTCTCATGCATCTGGTGTGACGTGTTTTCAGACTCTCAGGCTGGCGCAAAGAAATCTTACGGGAATTGAACGTCTCACTCCGGTCAGCTGACCAAAGTTGGTAACCTTGGTATTGTGTGTAGGAGATTCGGTATAACTATAATTTCGTTCTCCATTTACATGCCCGTAGTGTCTTTAACCGGCTGCACAAACTGGATCCGCCTCCATTACGACACAACTTTGCCCTTATTGGCTTAAGAATTTAGTCACATACATGACGTATATCTGCTATTTCTCCCGAGAAGCAGGTAAAGCAGTGGTAACTGCTTTGTAGTTAATTTACCTGGTAAAATTAAGTTTAAATAAATGATATAAATACTGTAATAGTACTCGTGAGCTTTGTTTATTTGTTATTAGTTATTGTAATGTTGCGCTGCTTTATTTGTTTAATCGTCTAGTCTGTGGAGACATTCAAGTTAATCAAATAAGAATTGCACTGTACACTGTACATGACCATAAAAACTTTGTATCCTTGAAATAAATGTTTTTGATCTTTTCCTTGGCAGTTATCTTTTTACACAGGGCCTCTATGTACACGATAGTTTTTTTTTTCACGACTAACAGTATGGATCAGGAGTTGGTTATTGTAAAAGAAGTAATGTGCATGCAGGTGATATTTGTATAGATTTATCCACACCCTTGTAGCAGTGCTGCCATTGCAGTCAGATCTCGCAAACTAGGAGTATTAGTTGTCTTTATTTCTCTTTATTTCTTGACGCCAACCCTCTCCATTAATCCGGGCTTGGGACTGGCACCTACCTGAGCTGGCTTGCTCCCTTAAGTGGCTGGGTTAGGCTAAACTATATATATATATTTACCAAGACTACAATAAAACATCTCGAAATGTGTAGTCTAGCAAAACGCAGTTTAAAGAAGGTAGCCTACCTGGCGAAATTGCAAACAAATTAAGGGCGTTAGGCAGCCTTTCCAAACCGCTTATCCTACTGGATCGCGGGGGGTCTGGAGCCTATCCCGGAAGCAATGGGCACGAGACAGGGAACAACCCAGGATGGCGGGCCAGCCCATCGCAGGGCACACTCACACACTATTCACTCACGCATACACTCCTATGGGCAATTTAGCAACTCCAATTAGCCTCAGCATGTTTTTGGACTGTGGGGGAAACCAGAGTACCCGGAGGAAACCCCACGATGACATGGGTAGAACATGCAAACTCCACACACATGTGACCCAGGTGGAGACTCGAACCCGGGCCCTAGAGGTGTGAGGCAACAGTGCTAACCACTGCACCACCATGCTGCCCCCTAAATGGAAAACCATTAAATACAAAAGGAAAACAAAAGTGCTGTAAGACTGTATACTTATGTGTATGTTAGTAAAGGCTGTAGCTGACACAACGGACCCCACTAATTAGAAAGGGGTAATTGTACACATGTGGCATCCAGTATGTTCTTCTATAACAGTTTTTAAAAAAAAAAAAAAACTCACATTACACAAATTGGCACTATCAAAACGAGGATTATGGGGAAAATGGGGACTGTGATGGAGATTACATACACGTAGGCATGGTATTTAGTTTTTTTTAATCTGGTCACCTTCCAGAGTAATTGTAAACTAAAACCATCTTCACCCTATTTGATTCTTTATAAATGGACAATCAGTCGTGCAGTAAATGGGGGTATAGAGAGACACAGAGCTTGTCTAACAAGAAACCCTGGGAAGCTAACATTAATAGGGTGGGTATGGATAGCAAAACCATTGATACAGATTACAGATTTATATCTCACCTGAACCCTGGCGGGCTCCGTGCCAATAGGGGTTGGGATTAGGGTTAGTTAACTTAAGTAGTAATATTGATGTGTATATTCTCCTATTCTCCAGTCAGTGAATCGTGAAACGTAATGTTAATATGTTTCTATACCTATATGTTCTGCTTAAAAACCCATAAAGGCAAGCACAGTGTTTAGACATTCTGTTACTTAGACTAGTAAACACTAAGATCCTTCAGCTTTCAATTAACCTGACACAACAGTCTAAACAACAAATGTGTGCCATGTCATTTGTCATCTTTACATCTTGTATCCTTTATATGGTAATTGGATTTTCAAGGTGGAATTGCAGGTCGATCATTTTAAGGATCTAGATGTAAACCTCCCTGGTGTTGCTTTAATATTTTTTTTGCACAATTTGCTTCACACACTTCCTCCAGCAGAGAAGCTTACAATACTACACCCCACCAAATGACTGGATGATGCCTTTTTATTTAAGGTCTGGCTGTGAGCCTCGATTACCGATACACTATCTTCAGGCTCCTGCCGGGATCAGTCAGTATGGTGGACCTTTGGAGGAATGGGTACAAAACCATCAGGAAAGTTTGCAGGTGCTTCAAGAGTATGTGAAGGCTTAGTTGGAGGAACAAGCCACACCACGAAATCGGAAACACAATGAGTTGGTTAATGATTAGGGGTTTGATGAAGGTCAGCTGGTGTGTTTGCGGAACCATGTTCGAGGTAAAATACAGGATCATTGGGATGCCTGTTTGTATATGGTAGTTCGGTGTCCCCAAGATCAGGGTGCAGTTTACTCTGCAACTCCAATGGAGGGGGACGGGGTTGTCCGTCAAGTTCACCGAACAGAGTTGCGTCCAGTACCACAGGGGGTTGTTATGTCAGGGGAAGATGTTCTGGTAATGTCTCCTGAGTCTGGGTTGCCCACAGGGGCAACAGAAATGGAATCGGATGAGGACTCTGTGATTTTACGGGGACAGGGCTGGTGGGAGGGGTCGCAATAGAGCATCCACAAGTAGGCCTCGTATAATGGAGGAGGTTATGTCCCCCCCGAGGTGTAGAGACCAGTTAAACGTTCGGTGAGGTCCACCACTGGTCATCATACCAACCCTTATAAGTTACCACGGTCAGTGAATGATCGTTCGGTTGGGGAGGAAGACCAGTGGTTTGGGGATAGAATTCTTAGCTGTGATCGTTGGGTCATCAATTTCATTTTGGGGGATGGATTGTAGCCAGGCAATTATAGGCAGGTATAGGAACTGCAGTTCGGACTGGAGGCATAGCCGGGGCGAGATGGCTGTGCATGTTCCGATGGTAGGGCATATTGGCAAAGGAGCAGGCACGGGAAAGACAGGCAGGGTCCTGATAGATTTGGTGGAGCATCGGCGGGCATATTGAATTTGCAGTGTAGCAGCCTTTCTGTTTGCTTGTTTCAGGGGTGAACAATCTTATCCGCAAAGGGCCGGTGTGTATGCAGGTTTTCGCTGCAACTCCCTAATTAGATTTCTAATTAGAGGACTGATTAGCTGAAGAGTCCTCATACCTGGTTTTGAAGAGCTGACCTAAAGGTTACCCCAAAAACCTGTTTTTTTTTTGTTTGAATGGGGCAGTGAGTCATGGGGTAAACTACTGTTCTTTAGGGGTTTTCAAGGTGGAATTACGGGTCGATAATTTTAAGGATCAGGTTGTAAACCTCCCTGGTGTTGCTTTAATATGTTTTATCTGAGGTTGTATCGTGTATTATCAAGCCAGCCGGCTTAGTGGCCTCGGGAGCGGGGTTTAGTGGGAGCAGCTGGCTAGTTTTATTTTCTTTTTTGTTTGTGTCTTTTTCTTTGTTGTATGTATATTTTGGGTTCATTATTAGGCAGGCTGGGCCTTTTGGCACCTGTAGTCTGGGTGCTGGATTGCCCATAGGGGTCTTTTTTATTGCTGTGATTTGCTGTGTCATTCACTAGTGTGATTTGTGCTGGATGTGTTTTTAAGGTTGTGCTGTGGCGTGTACCTGAGCAAACTTTGGGCAACCTGTTCTCTTGTTGGCTTTATTGACAAAGGGTGGATTAGTCTAATTACGGCCTGCTACAAATAGCTGCATATAACGTATAAAAAAAATCACCTTATGGGTGCTCCGTAGGGTAGCAAGATCTTGAGTTTTTTTACAGTACTCGGGTACGTTTTAAAATTTTCGACCAATCAGCAAACATTATTCTGACAGCATAGCTGGGAAACCAATGAAAAGTGAGTGCAACGTTCTAGAACTTGACTTCGGGTTGACGCTCCCTATAAAAGAGCTGGGTACTGCTTCAAGGCGTTCAGTTGGCGCTACCTCCTGATAGAGTAGCACTGTACGGCTCTTGTTCCGTAAAACAACATCAAAAGGATGAAAAAAAAAACAATTTTTAAAGAAGACGAAAAAAACATCGTCTAAAAAAATAAGCCAAAAAAATAATATCCGAAGAAGGAAAAACATGCAAAGTAAAAAAAACAAACAAAAATAAAAAACAATATCCAAAGAAGAAGGAAAAAAACATCCAAAGGGAGAAAAGAAGAACTGAAGGGCAAACGAGGTAGGAGGAAATACAAATTTCGTTTCAGCACCGTTGGAGTGCCAAGCCGTGAAAAGCATTTGGCCAGAAGACAAGGTAAGTGTTGTAGCTGTTATTTTAAAACAGCGCTTTTCAAAATGCTGCTTTATAATCGTTTGAGATCGTTAGCCAGTGTGACAGCTGAAGGCTTTTTGAGTTTACCAACATAAAGTTTTATTTCTGTATTAGGACATTGTCAGGAACAATGATGTGTTCATCGCTATGATGTGGTCAAAAAGCGATGCATTGAATCTTAGAAACATTTGTGATTTTTCAAACAATGCTTTTCCTTTTATTTAATCAGTAAAATTTCCATCGGTTTTATATAGTGCCCCTTGAAATATGTCTTTAGCTCATTTTCCGGGCATTTTACTAGAATGCATCCTGAGAAATACACAAGCTCTGCTGCATTTCCGTGCCTCGATGTTTAGTGCCGAGTATAATTGTTGCAGTTGCCTTTTATATATTCCATGAGACCTGTTGGTACCAAGAGAAGTGTGAGACTGTCAGGGTGAATTTATCATACAATCGCACGCATAAATACCTGAGGGTTGCCAGTCCTTTTGCGTTGTTACAGGAGGACTAGAGCTGACGAGTGTGTTTCTACACACTATCAAGGGCATTGTAGTACAGTTTTCTCAGGTGGGAGAATGCTGCCGATCTCCTATTTGACAATACAGCCCTTGATATATTAGAATATTACAGAACTAGAAGCCTTTTGCAAGGAAGAATGTGAGAAAATCCCAAGTACAAGAACTGAAAGCCTTTCAGCTGGCTATAAGAAGCGCTTGTAAGCTGTGATATCTGGCAGAGGAGGTGTTACTAAGTACTGATTACGTAGGGTGCCCAAACTTTTGCAGAGTGCCATAATAATGTTTTTATTTTGTAATTTTGTTCAATTTATGGCATAAAAAGTAACTATTCATCAATGTTTGCTGAAAATATTGTGTATTTTCCCCCCAGTTCCTAAAGAGACTGTATTAACTGATATTGTTGCTTTTGTAATTGAAAAGATGTTATTTGTCAAGGGGTGCCAAACCTTTGCATAAGACTGTACACAGTGTGTGTATGTGTTTATGTGAGTGTGTGTCTGTGTGTGTCTTTATATATATATATGTGTGTGTGTGTGTATATATTTCTGTATATGCATGTGTATATATATATTTATATATAGTTCACACACATTCAAACTTATTTGAATACACATTCAAAATAATTTTTATTATTATTATTTTCGTTTTTTTTTTTTTTTGTGTTTTAAAATGTTTTATTTTTGCAATGGAAATAAAAATAAAGCAGTCCTCCGTAGAGGAGGGGTGGTGGAGGGAATATATATATATATATACATATATATAAAATAATTGTCACACAACCTGGGTGACATGCCTTGCCTGCTCACCCAGTTTTAGTGCACCTTAGTTATTCATAATGACCATCTAGTCTCGATACACCCATGAATATATATGTATATATATATATATATATATATAGTTTTTCTGTTTTTTTTTTGCAATAGACAATAAAAATAACGCAGTTCTCCGTAAAGGAGGGATGGTGGATGGAATATATATATACATATATATATAAAATAATTGTCACACAACCTGGGTGACATGCCTTGCCTGCTCACCCAATTTTAGTGCACCTTAGTTATCCATACTGACCATCTAGTCTCGACACACCCATATATATATATATATATGTATATATATATAGATATTTTTTCTTTTTCTTGTGTTTTTTTTTTCGCAATGGATATTAATAATAAAGCAGTCCTCCGTAAAGGAGGGGTGGTGGAGGGAATATATATATACATTTATATAAAATAATTGTCACACAACCTGGGTGACATGCCTTGCCTGCTCACCCAATTTTAGTGCAACTTAGTTATCCATAATGACCAACTAGTCTCGATACACCCATAAATATATATGTGTGTATATATATATATAGTTTTTTTGTGTTATTTTTTTGCAATAGACAATAAAAATAACGCAGTTCTCCATAAAGGAGGGATGGTGGATGGAATATATATATACATATATATAAAATAATTAATGTCACACAACCTGGGTGACATGCCTTGCCTGCTCACCCAATTTGAATGCACCTTAGTTATCCATAATGACCATCTAGTCTCGATACACCCATAAATATATATATATATATATAGTTTTTTTTTTTCGCAATGGACAATAAAAATAACGCAGTTCTCCGTAAAGGAGGGATGGTGGATGGAATATATATATACATATATATAAAATAATTGTCACACAACCTGGGTGACATGCCTTGCCTGCTCACCCAATTTTAGTGCACCTTAGTTATCCATACTGACCATCTAGTCTCGACACACCCATATACACACCCGAAGCTCTGATCTCAGATCAGTTCCATGCCTCCAGAATCTAATGTTACCCTCAAGGAAGAAGGGAAGCTATGATGAGTAAAAAAAAGGTTATTAGAGTGTCCTGTCAGCGTTGGGCTTCTTCGGCCTCCGCCATTGATTTTTCGGTTTCAGGATGGAAAGTACAAGGTGGCTCTGTGTTGATGAATAATCCAGGAAAAAAATGCCACAAAGGCATGGAGTCACACCAGTGGAGTCTTATCCTTGCAATAAAGACCCCTGTATGACCTTTGCTGAATATTTCCAGTTTAGTGGAGCTGATCTGTGAGTAATGCAGTTATGCAGCAGTTTCTGATGGTTTCCGGTTTTGCAGGTGGTGTCCTTTTCAGCTTGGAGGAGGGAGCCTCCTTCTGGAACCAGATGTTGACCTGGAGAATCGTGAGTGACGTTTCCGATTAGCATACCTGATCTCCTTGCCCCGCCACGGGGCTCTGGTGAAATGTAACTATTCAGTGACCCGTATCTTTCAGTTCTTCGCTTCCATGATCTCGACCTTCACCTTGAACTTCTTCATGAGTATCTACCACAACAAGCCGGGAGATTTTAGTAACCCAGGTCTCATCAACTTTGGACGCTTTGACAACGATGTAAGTTTCCCATTTCTGTCGGTGTTGTGATGTAGATTGTCCTTTTTAAAAGTCTGTAGATGGAATCTTGAAAATCAAAATATTGGGCATCGGTAATTGATCTGGTTGTCTTGGCCAATGGTATGCTGTCCGCAAGTCAAGTAGCTCTTGGGAGATGTCGGCCGTTACCCTCTGACATTGGTTTCCTGCCTCCCGTTAGTCAGTGGGGAAAATGTGATGTTTATGGATGTCTGGACAACTTAGAGTGGAGAGCATTTTATAATCATTACCTCGTTTGGGAAAGGCGAAAGAAGACGGTATAATTTTGACCAAAATCCAGAATGAGACCAAGTTCACACTGTTCCCGAACATGTTTTGGTCTTTCCTGTCCGTGCCGTTCAAGAAGGGGCTGATCTGTGAACTTTATGGGGAAACAAGGGTGAGAGAGAAAAGGATGAGCTGTTATTTCCAGAAAGGGCTCGACTCGGTACCCTGTCACATGAGCAGTGATGTATTTTTACCTGCCTTCTGGTCACATGGGTTGGAAAGGAAACCATGAAACGTTTGTTGGGGGACTTGGACACAGCCCCCACCCCGCAGCGCATGACTTTCCTGGGAGGCCCCCTGGGCTGGAAATATAGTCATCACCTCGGTGGACATGAGTACCGCGCTGTTTTAGTTGGGCCTCCTGGTTTAGGTAGGCATGTTAGCCATGGTTGTGGATGTTTCTCGTTACAAGAGAGGCACCTGTAGCAGTTTACATGGTATGCAGATACGGTTGTTTATTTTATTTTTTTTAAACGCAGCAGAATTTTTCCCGCCTTCGGTGCCTGAAGTTTTTGGGAAACGTTTGCCCCGGATGCCCACTGTATGCTTCCTGTAGGATCACAACACGTTCACCATTTTTTTAAAAATTATACACTACTGTGCAAAAGTCTTAGGCAGGCAAAGAAAATGATATTTAGATTATCCTCGTGTTGGTGTAAAACTATGATATTATGCCTGTGAAAGTGTGTCAACTTCGCCATTTCAGAACCTCTGCTAAAATCATCCTAGTATTTGCAGCGACCGTCCAATGCAGCCATGTGTTTTTTTTGACTTGGCCACCAGCACACCTCATACAGCTAGTCAGTCTCTCACTGACTTTTTAAGCCAGTATATTTAACTTTTTTTAATTCAGCTGTTGGTGAAATTTAACAAAATCATGGAACGGCTGAGGTGCCCCTGAGGAGAAGTTTGGGAACTGAAGCGGTGTTCATCTAGCCATCCAACTAGATATCAGTAACTTTTTAGAAAATAGAAGAAATTACTCTATATATATATATATATATATATATATATATATATATATATATATATATATATATATATATATATATATATATATATATATATATATATAATAAAATTAAATAAAAAAAAAAGAGGCAAACAAGAGGTGCCCCCATGTGTGTAGTCCTGTAGGGTGTGATGTTGTCATTTGCATGTTTGACTGGAGGATTCTGGGTATTGATTTTTTTTTCTTTTTTTTTACCCCCCCCCCCTCAGAGCACGGAGTACTACCTGTATGAGATTCCTCTGTTTATCGTCATGGGAGCCTTCGGTGAGAGAGAGAGAGAGAGAGGGAGCGTCTTATTGTGGAAACCCAAACCTTGCTCTTTTACATCTTAACGGACTGGTTCTGTTTCTGGTTTTCTCATGCCGGGCCCATGTCTCTTTCCCCCCCGCAGGTGGATTGCTGGGAGCACTGTTCAACGTCCTGAACTACTGGCTCACCATCCTCAGGATCAGGTGTGCCTGTGTGCGTGTGCCTGTGTGCGTGTGTGTGCCTGTGTGTGTGTGTGTGTGCGTACTTCTGTGCGCATGTGTGCCTGTGTGTGTGTGTGTGTGTGTGCGTACCTCTGCCTGTGTGTGTGCACGTAAGTGAGGCCTGTTTGGTTTTTACTGTGTCACGCCTGTCTGAAACTTAGGCATCTTAACACTTGAAATTAAATAATTAAATAAATATATCCCGAGACTGTGGGGCTGACCTTGAAACTGCCCCACACTGGTTTGATGCAAATGAAAGTTGTCCCACAACAAAATCATTAGCTGAGCCACCATGCCCCCCCCCCCCATCCCCAGGTATATCCACCGGCCCTGCCTGCAGGTGATCGAGGCCATACTGGTTGCTGCCGTGACGGCCACTGTGTTCTTCACTATGATCTACTTCTCCAACGACTGCCAGCCCCTGGGGGAGGATCAGCTGGAGGAATACCCCTTGCAGGTAAGGCAGCTGGAGGTGGGCTCTCTGTGATTTCATTGGCTGAACAGCTGAGAGGGTGTGTATCCTGTCCTCAGGCCTGAACCTCCACTTATCCCTCTCACAGCTGTTCTGTGCTGATGGCGAGTACAATTCCATGGCCACGATCGTCTTCAACACCCCGGAGAGGAGTGTCCGCAGCCTGTTCCACAGCCCCGCAGGTCCGTGGAGTTTCCAGCACGTGTTTCAGGGCAGGATGGGTCGTGACCTGAAGCCGGATTGGTCGCCCCTGTTGTGCCCTTCTTCTGGAAGAGATTATAATTACAGTCCGTTGTCCATCTTTAGAATGAACACCTGTGTTTGATATTGGTGACAGGCTGGCTAGGTCCGGGGCAGCTGTTTGAACAGTCAGACTCGTCTGCCACCTCTGTCGTGTCGTAGGTTTGTTTACGGGCCGCTTCTGGCTGATTGTTTTCCCAGACAGACAGCTAAACCCATACACACAATCCTCCTCAATTATTCAAGGCTTCCCTCATTTGGGATGGGGGGACTGTCACCCTGCCTGGGGAGAACAGGAGCGCTTCTCAAGTGCCCTGACGAATGCCACCGTAGGCAAGTTCGAACGGCACTAAACTGTGTTCATCCATGCCCTCTAGTGGATGAAAGACATACCAAAGTAACATGGCTTGGTCTTGATCGGCTCCAAATTGCACTTTACACCAGGTAGAAAAATGGAAATGATCATATGAAAAATGCCATTCATCATGAAATAATTTCTGTACACCTGTATCCTCATTACAAGGGTGAATCAAGTAAAACTAGCTGGTTTCGCTAGATTAGCGTTCTTGGGGATCAACTACATGATCAACATTTTAGCAAAAACGTGGGAAACACTGACTTAGGTGATGAATTCCACCACCACCACCCCCCCCCCCCCCCCGGCAGGTTCCTACAATCCCGTGACCCTGGGAATCTTCACCATCACCTACTTCTTC
Organism: Brienomyrus brachyistius; assembly: GCF_023856365.1. Taxonomy (NCBI): domain Eukaryota; kingdom Metazoa; phylum Chordata; class Actinopteri; order Osteoglossiformes; family Mormyridae; genus Brienomyrus; species Brienomyrus brachyistius. The sequence continues at coordinate 112,826 of NW_026042663.1, forward strand.
CTGGCCTGCTGGACATACGGCCTGACTGTGTCCGCCGGGGTCTTCATCCCCTCGCTGCTCATCGGCGCCGCCTGGGGGCGGCTCTTTGGCATTTTGCTGGCCTCCATTACGCCGCACAATTCCATACAGGTACATCAGGACGGGTCGCCGTTCCTGGGGAAGCGCCGTATAGCCGGTGAGGCGGCGTGGTCCGCTGGCGGAGGAGGGGCCGTCACGATAGCAGAACTCTTCCCTCAGCAGAGAGAAACCTCACAGTGGCGACGTTTTCCACTGACCTTGATTTTTTTGCACATTTTGAAGAAGCAAAACTGAAAATCCGTTAATGGGTACGATTATATTTCAGGAGGACAAGCCCTCAAACGCTTTCAGTTTGATTGAAGTGGTTTTTGTGGCGATTCGCAAAACTGAAATGGAAGCCGATTTTGCGAACTTGTTGCTGTGTAGGACACGATGACTTGGTTCTAGAGCTCGTATCTCATGAAAAGCTCAATCCATGTTGAGGCACGGAATCATAAATTGCAGGTGTTGTTTCCATGATGTTACTTAATGGAAACACCCTTTATGCAATTTCACTTTGTCAACAAATTTGCTTGTTTGTGCAGAACTTTAATGGAAACGCTGCAGGTTTTGATATATTAAGGAAATTGAACGGGGTCTTTAGAAGTCAGAGGGCCTCCTTCAACACCCGCTTTAGATTGATTTCCTCTTTGTTGTCCAATCAGATTTACTCTTTAAGCAGTCACGTGACTCTTTGAAGGTGCCCTATTGGTTAGTGCTGTATCGATTTCCTGGGCCGCCCAGCGTCATGTCGGCATAGATGTAGTTTAACATAATGTTTGTTGGAAGTAAAGCCCCCTCGAAGTTTTTGAATGAGCATGTTTTATGATTTGTGGCGTTTCGTTTGACAGACCTTGGCCGACCCTGGGAAGTACGCTCTGATTGGAGCCGCCGCCCAGCTTGGTGAGTGTCCGTCCGCGGTCAGCCTGCTTTTCAGAGCTCGTCTAGAGGTGCATGGAGGCACATGAGGCTTCGGGTTTGCGTCTGTTTACGAAGGTCTTTGCCAGGTGGGATCGTGAGGATGACCCTCAGCCTGACTGTCATCATGGTGGAAGCCACCGGAAATGTCACCTACGGCCTACCCATAATGCTGGTTCTGATGACGGCGAAGATCGTGGGCGATTATTTCGTGGAGGTCAGTGTTGACGTTTCGGGTTGGAGCGGGTTGGTCCATTTGGCATTATGTGTGAGCCTGTCAGTGAGTGATGAGCTCATCGCCTTTCAGACCGTGCAGAACTTGGAATCGGGCCAGTCGTGTTTCGTTAACTGCTCCGGTCTCATGTTTGCTTTTGGTGTGGGTGGTGCAGCTAGCCACCAGTCTGACGCCATCTTTTTTTCATCTGTCCTTCCAGTGACTGATTTTGAGAACCCTTCCGTTGTTTTTGCACAGCTGTCTAACTTAAGGTGGCACATCATGCTGTGACAGCTCGTTTCGCTTCTCTGTTCCTCAATGTGCCAGCAAATCTGCTTAGAGGAAGTAAAACTTCAAGGGGTGGCAGCTTGTGAATGTTGTGCAGATGTGATCCTAAGCTCTTCTGAGTGACTCGAATTTTCCCACAGGGGCTATACGACATCCACATCAAGCTGCAGAGTGTGCCCTTCCTGCACTGGGATGCCCCAGCCACCTCCCACTCCCTGACTGCCAGGTATATTGCCCCCTACAGGATTTTCCCTGCTAATGCTTCAATGAGCCCAGTACACGCCTTTAGCAAGACATTGGTGCTTCATTCTCACTGTATATTCAGGTTTGGTGTGTCTGTCCATTCAGGGAGGTTATGAGCTCTCCAGTAACCTGCTTCAACCTGGTGGAGAAAGTGGGCACTATTGTGGATGTGCTCAGCAACACCTCGACCAATCACAACGGGTTCCCTGTAGTCTCCGGGTTGAGTGATGGCTGTGAGGTATGTCCCTCCCACTAGGGGTGATTTTGTTTTCCTGGAGATTTGTCACATGATGTACTTTGGGGCTTTGCTAATCTGAATTTTGTGCTCTTAGCCAGGGAAAATCTGTGGCTTAATCCTGCGTTCCCAGCTTATCGTGCTCCTGAAACACAAGGTGAGTGTGACCTAAGGTTCCTGCAGAGGTCAGCTGAATAAGGAGCATGTCTGTCCACACTAACACCTATCAGGGTGCTTGGTGTATATGCATGCCTGTGAATGACAGTGCGATTGACCAATGAGGGGTCTGTTTACTGCGTACACGGTTGCGAATGTCAGTGCAGCAAGCCAATGAGAAGTGTGCTCATCCACGTTGTGACCGGTGTACTCTTTTCAACCAGGTGTTTGTGGAACGGGCTCGTTCTCGTCTCAATCTGCGCAAACTGCAGCTGAAGGACTTCCGGGATGCCTACCCTCGCTTCCCTCCGATCCAGTCCATCCATGTGTCCCAAGACGAGAGGGAGTGCATGATGGACCTGACGGAGTTCATGAATCCCACCCCCTACACTGTCACGCAGGTACTAGTCTCAGTCTCAGCCTTGGTCTTGGTCCTTGAGAACCAGAGACACATTTGACTAAACAGTCATGTTCTGCGACTGTGTTCTTCTGCCTCTTTTTCAGGAGACGTCGCTTCCTCGTGTCTTCAAGCTGTTCAGGGCCCTTGGTCTGCGGCACCTCATTGTGGTGGACAGTGACAACCAGGTGCGTCTGCCTTGCGAGGTCCTCAGGCCTTCGTCATCTCCAGCACATATCTCCATTCTCATTGTAAAATTCGAAAATTACTGCATCGGTTTTCAGCCAGTGGCCGTTGGGCATCCATCTAGATCAAGGTTATCACCCTGGTTTCCTGTGCTACTCCCACCCCTCCCTCATAACATAACCAGCTATCTATGCCCTGTTCTACGTACCAATCATGTTCCCGGTGCCCAGGTGGTGGGACTGGTGACGCGGAAGGACCTGGCCCGTTACCACCTGGGCAAAGACGGCCTGGAGGAGCTGCAGCTGGCACAGACGTGATGCGTGGAAGGCGACTGCCGCGCTGCTCACCAGGCCAACCCCCCCTGCCCCCAGTCAGCCCCCGCCAGAACCCGCACCGGTCGTGCATTTCAGCAAAGTCCGGAACCCGGGATGCCAATGACTGACTTTCTGGTTTCGTTCACCGAGGGTTGGTTGTGATGGGGGAGGGGATCGATTCCATGTGTGTTTTGCGACTTTTTGTTGCCCCCTCCCAGTTTGCACATAAAATAATTTATCCGTTATGTTTTTAAAGCACTTCAGAGAGAGAGTGAGTGTGTGTGTGTGTGTGTGTGTGTGTGGTTCTACACACACTTGGGTGTCAGTCCCGCTCTGTGGTCATTTGCAAAGCTTTGGTAGCATTGTGATATACATTAGTGTAAATGTGTAAAAAGCATTTCAAGCTGTGTGTGTGAGAGAGAGAGAGAGAGAGAGAGAGAGAGAGAGATTAGCCAGGCCAATAACGTTCCTCTTTTACTCAGAGTTTTTTGAGTGTGGTCTATTGACAGAGGGTACCACAGTTTTCTTGTGACTTTAGTTTTACTTTAGGGGAAGTTAATTTTCCTCTCCCAGATAATTGTCTTGCACATTGTACCATTAACCAATGCCTCCCACCCCTCCCATGCCAGTGTAGGTAAGACCAACCCTGCCCCCCCCCCCCCCCCCGGAAAAACCCTGACTCGCTTTGACCTTTTTCTCTCATGCTGGATGCTAGCGGTTTTTAACATACAGTGTTTTTTCTCGTGAATTCGCCCATTGGCTGACTGCCACACTGCCTGCGTCCTCCCCCACCCACGCCAGTACGTGACAGTATGTATCCCCCCCACCCCGGGTGATTCTCCAGGTCCTGTGTTTTTGATGGCGATTTGTCTCTTGTTGCGCCGTACAGCCTCTAGGTGGCAGAAACCCTGGTTTCTGATATATACCTGAATAAATTATGCAAATCGGGGTCAGGTTTACATGGGTCGGGTGCCAAACAATGCCAGTAGTGTGTGTGTGTGTGTGTGGGGGGGTGACTTCACAGGTGCTCTCCTGAAAATGTGTGTATATCATTGTTTTTAAATGGCACTTACTGAAAGCAGAGTGGGGTTCAGGGCAGCTTAATGATTTGCAAGGTGACCATGGGTCGTGTTTGGCCAAGGGGGCGCTAGTGTGTTGAGGAAAGGAACTTATTCTGGTCTTTGCAGGCTGTGCTAGAAACCCAAACCCACCCCCATGGCTGTATGTGGCTCCGCACTTTAAATGCTTCTTACCCCACCTCGTTTCCCATCTGCGCCCTACAACTTACAAATCCTTGCAATGTCACGTGCAAGGGGGCCCCCTACTGGCCAAGCAAGGCCCTACAGTCGCTGGTGCCCTTGGGGGTCCAGCCGTACAGTTTTTGCCAACAGCAGAGTTTACACTTTGACTAGTTATGTGCTGTTTAGTTATTTTGTTTTTAATTAAGGTGAACTTGCCTAAGTGACCCTGATCAGTTAAATAGGGTTTTTACCCACCCAACAAGCCTATCGAAAATGGACATACCAGTTAAACGGTAAACGATGTGAATCCCTTATCAGATTTTGATTTTATTCTGAATATTAAATGTCGTGTTTTAACTCAACCTTAAATAAATTAAAGTATCTCCATTTTAAAGAGCACTGTGACTGGATGAGAGAATTGTTTCGGCGTTGGCAAGTACCACCTTAGCGTACATTTATAGAAACGGCTGAAATATACTGGATAATTTTGCATAATTTTTATTTTGCCAAGCTTGATTTTCTTCTGTGATTTCTGAAATCTAATAAAGGTTTTGATGCATATGCCTATTTGTATTGCACGAGTCAGTCATGCTGTTTAATAAGAATCATTTGTATTTATACAAACAATGATAAAAAAATTATTGTATTAAATGGCGTGTTTGATGATACTGCTGGTGACTCCGTGGCACTCTTTGAGCAACGTGTCCGTATCCTAATTTTCTACCTTCTGACACACAAATTCTCAGACTAAATGAGATTACTGCAGTCCCGTTGCCGGGGTAATGCAATTGTTTAGGTGGATGTCGCTGAATGCATTTCAGTGGGAGGTCCAGAAAGCCTGGGACGCGATTTGACGGGGTAGAAATGAGATGAACGGTTCTGTTGTACCTTGCAGATTTGTACCTTGCAGATTTCCCTCGATTTGCTTATTAGTTGCTGGAAATCAATATTTAAAAAAAAATGTGCGTTGAACATGCCTTTCCATCCCGATCCATGAACCCAGTTTTCCCAGATATCAGCAAAACAATGAGAAATTCTATATATAAAAAAAAAAAAATCAACATTTGATTAAGTTTTATTAATGCTTGCTTTCATGTTAAAAAATTTTGGTGCACAATTTAATTTTTTTTTTAACACACAACATTTGGTTGAAATTGTAACGTGGAACATCAAGTCTGGGGCGCAGTTAAGGGGGGGAGATTAGGACAGTAAAAAACTTGGAACATAACTGCATTGGTGTGGGTTTGTGGCCCAATATGATATGCATTCATGGGGCCCAAATTCTCTAGCAGAATCACAGCATAGATTTCTTTGTATATTTTTTAGGTTTAAAGGACTCCGGAGATTGAGATATTGTGTTTTTAAAGTTTCCTTGGACTCCCACAGTAAATTTTACAGAGCTGGGGTCTCCATAACTTTTGCTGTGCAATAAATTTTGCTGACTGGGAAAGGGGGGGGGGGTTCCCCAAGATTTTTGCCGGCTCGCCTACCCATCGGCTCACCTTGAAAATGCCCAAAATGCCACCTGGCTGTTCAGCCCTGCTATAAAGTTGCAGAAAGACACGACGTTGTACTGTGACCTTACGATGTTACAGATCCGAGAAATAGCGTACTAAGCAGCACGTGTTTCCCTGCTGTGTTAAGGTGGGCCTTAGAAACCCATAACGCACTAATGCAGCTCTGGATGGCGGGCTATGCGTCAGTAATGCTGTCAGAGAAGATTCACTCATTAGTCTGATGTGAACTTAATCAGATTATGGGTCCTTTTTAGTCGCAGAATACAACATAATCCATGGCAAATGGACATCGGTGCCGTCTTTATGATGTTATGCTGACAGTGCCTTTAATCCCACCCCCCACCCCCCACCAATCCTTTTCCCAACTTCATGTTGTCTCTTAATCCTGTATGTTTCAGTAATATGAAGACGGAATTTCAGTATTCTCTGTTGCGGTTGTTTTATTTTTATCTCGCGAGTTTCATGCATTTTTAAGAACCGCGCAGAACATCAGTTAACTCTGTGCTGCTGGAATCCTGAGGATTGCCTTGATGGGTAGTGTAGGAGTTGAAGGATTTGCGTAGTCAGATTTAATTTTTTAAAAAGGAAATCTATTAAAAAGTAACATGCAAAGTAGTTTATTATTATTATTTTTTTTTTTTTTTACATAAGAATTTCAAGAGAAACTGAGAGCCTCGTTTTAATGGGCTTGTCTGGTAAAGTTAGTTTGACACTTGTACTGCATGTATTATTAAACATTTATCTATCCATCCATCCATCCATCCCGGCTCCGTCAACATGCAAACTTCAGTAATTCAAAACACTTAGTATTGAGCTTCCATTGTGAGCCTTAGCAGCCAATAAACAAACCGCCAATAATGAATATCACAGGCTTTGGTGATGGACACAGACTTCCAGACACGCCCCATATTCCTGACGCATTCCTCACCATGACCCTGTCTACTTCACATTCGCAGCCCAATATTTCATTCAAACTGGAGTTCGAAAGCTTGTTGGAGCCGAATGGACAATTTTAAAGACCAACATGGCAGAAAATTCAGTTCTGAAAGAAAGGAAGTTTCGATTTTTAATGAACTTATGAGATGCAGCAGAGATTCATCTTACCCTCAGTAATCTTTAGTTATAGCTTTCAGGGACTGGGATATAGATAATTTAGAAATGTGCTGCTTTTTAAAACACTAAGTAGGATTCCAATACTTTTCCAAGACACGGTATAATAGTATAATGTATTGTTGGTGCGCTGTGGGAGGGAGGTGCTGTCCTGGCAGGGGAGACAGGTGACTGAAACCTTTTGTAGCGATTTGTTCCGCCTGTCTGTTGGGCAGAATTTAGTTTGCTCTCTTTGTGCTTCCAGTAAATCTAGGTCCCGTTCCCATCATACCAGCAAGTCCGTGCAGGGTGGATCTCTGGCTAATCTCTTTTGTTGTTTGATTCCCTCCACGGAGGAAAAAAAAAAGAACTCGAGGTCACCTGCGGTTCCGAACCACATCTCCAGCAGGTCAGTGATCTCAGAGTAGCACATGCCGTTTATAAGCCAAAAGAAAAATGGTTGAAAAGTACGACACCTGTGTTATTCTATTTTGGTATTTAAGTGACAGAATTCCACTAAAGGTGAATTAAAAACTTGCTTAATTTATTGAGAAATGCTGAAGAAGTAAATGAACAAAGGATGAGAGAAGCTGCTGGAATCTGAAGCAGACATGATGCAGGTTCGAAACTGCACAGTTTTGATCTGGAATATGGGACACAATCCACATTATAAGCACTGAGCTAAATGCCAAGTTTTAAATGGCTATTTATCTATTACAACCATTGTTTCAGTGAAAGTTGTATGCAGATGTTTATTACTTAGTAATAAGGCAATATTTGGCTCAACTATGGTTTGTCTGTTACTAATGAAATAAACTTTTCCTATATATAGAGACACAGGACTTTTCTCACTTCTGATCTAAACCATAATTTAGTCTGTTCTTATTTAACATGACACTATAATAAAAATACATCCGAAGTTAAAAATCCTGGAAGACTGCGTCAAATAGAGCAGCAGAGCACCGCCCCCAAACAGCCTCTGTGGGGCAGCAGTGAGCTCAGAGTGCATCCCCCCCCCAGGAGGCAGTGTTAGGAAGAGCAGGCTGCTGTGGGACTTGCTGGTGACCCCAGGGACTTGGTCTTGCCGTTGTCCTCTAAGGCCTGGGCGAAAAGGGCAGGGTTACGGCTGGAGTGCCGCTGGCGTCTCACAAAGGGAAAGACACTGGGGCATGATGGGAAGGAGAACATGTTAGCGTTCCGCTAACACTTGTGGCACTGCCTTTTCTAAGTCAGCCATGTTGGAAAATCCTTGACTACCGTGGAATTACAAACAGAAACTGGAGAGCATCACAGGGGACGCAAAAGCAATTAACATTACAGAACTCTGTGTAGTCTTAGTGACGAAGCTAAGCTGAAGCCAGCAGTTCACACTAAGCCCAAAAATCCCTGGAATTAATCGTTAACAACCCCAGAAACAGAACCTGTGTGTATCCCACACCAATATGAGTCTTATCCCCTTATATAAAATACATGGAATATATTACAGAAAGACCCCTTTTATAGAAGATAATAGTTTTACCTTTTTTTGGTCTCTTGTGGTTCTATGGCTCTAGCCAGCATGTTTTTGTAGAGATCGGACTTTAAATAGCGGGCGTAGGAGTCCTGAGGGTGAGAGGAGAGGCCGAGAGCCCGTTTTAATGAAGCTGTCATCCACTTTCATGGCTGTGCACAGTTAATGCTCCTACCTTCTTCATCAGGAAATAGATGTGCATCTGGGCGTCATCCAGGACAAAACGATGTGGGCTTTTCATGCCCTGCAGGGTCTTCTCCATGGTCTTGCTGTCCACGTTTACCCACTTGCTGGCTCCCGGGGCCAGGAACTGCCTGGGGGGAAGGAAGTGATGAGCCTGAGCTTTGCAGTCCCACTGGGAGTAAGCAAGTGCCACATCAGGGCCTGCTCTAAATTCAACTGGGATGCAAACTGTCCCACTGGGCCACAAGGTCGCACTCACTTGTAGACCTCTTCCACCTTCTGCGGGATCGTAGCGCTCTCGCCGTGCCGGATGTCCTCACAGGCCTCCCAGAAACAGAGGTTCTCCACTGTGAATGAAACAGCGCATGCATCAGCTACCTGCAGGAGGCGCTCATCACGATGCCAATATGGAGGAGAATTGCCTTTCATAGAGGGATCATGATTATTAATTTAGCAGATGCTAGATCCTATTTTTTTTTTTTTTTGAGAGGGCAGGGTCAGTCAGTCCCTGGAGTAACTGATCGACGGCCCAATAGTGAGGTCACTCAGCTGACTCTGGGATTTGAGCTGATGACCTCCTGCAATGAATCCCAATCTGCTGAGTCACACACTGCCCAAATAGGCCCGCAGTGATCAAATAATGAATATGATTCTTACTTGCTGACGATGCCTCCATGAAGCTGATCTACTTGGGCGGGGGGGTCTACATGCTGCTCACCACTGAACTCCTTCTCCAGGTACTCCCTGAACTTGCACCGTCCCAGAGGGTCCCTAAGGAGCTCCGTGAAGCCGAACCCCCATCGTTCCACCCGCAGCTTGGTGGGTGTCTCCACCCTGCACCAGGAGGCGTGGAAGTGAAGAGACGACAGTCACCTCTGGGGGTGTGGCCCTGAAGAGGCAGGATGGGGCGCGGTAACGCACACTCACATGTCGGCATTCAGCGTCCAGAGTGCCGTGTCATCTGTTATCCAGGGGTTGCTGGGGGGGCAGCCTTGCATCATGGGGTCATGGTTCAGGTACTGCTCGCTGAACTTAAGGAAGCTGAACACAGAAGACCAGCCATTCCCAGTTTTAGTCCTACTTTCTATAATCCTTGCAAGTCATCAAATATTCAGGTTCAATGCTGGCATATTCCAGCAAACTGGAGCTCGAAATGGTGACGAAATGATTATACGTCATTGAACCCTATAAGGAAATTCTCTTTTCATCTCCTCCATCTTGCTCTCCATAGGTGAGAGAAAGCTTGGTAGCAAAGGGCAGCTGCCCGTAGAGGCTCCCAGGAACCTGGGGGTTAAGGGCCTTGTTCAAGGACCCACAAGTGTGCTGAAGCCAGGCTTGAACCGGCGACCTTCTGATCAATATTAAGTAATTATTTGCAGTTAAATACAGTTCAATTCAGTTTAATAGTCAACCGGTTTCAATATTAGTTAGGCATCATTAATCCAGGATATGTGTGACTCTGAGATTTATGGTGAAAGATGGATGGGCAGATGGACGAAAGAACGAAATAACGAGGTTAGATTTTCACAAAGAGCAGTCCCCAGCATTTTTGTCAGAATTAACATGAAATAGATCCCCCCCCCCACCAATCAGAGGCACAGTATACAGAATACCCAGAGATATCCCCCAGTTAGGGACTAATGTGGACTGGTGTCGAACCAGTGGTCCCCCAGCTATGCTGGGACTGAGGCTGAATCACAGGTGTTGGGGGGGGGTAGGTGGGGGAGGCTGTTATCCAACCTTTCCAGGCAGATGGAGGACTTGACCCTCGAGCGGCCCAGGGATTTCCTGATGTGTTCAATCTGGTGTCGGGAGCCATGAAAAATCACACGGGGAATATAAGAGTCAGAAAAAAGGCACAGCATGGTACACATCCAAGCCCTGATAAGAGCCATGCTGTTGTACCTTTAAACAGAATTTGTCAATATCTGAGAGCCAACAAAAGAAAACGACAACACAGATGTAGATCCTTCCGAAGCAATTTTCTTATGACAGCATTCTTAAGAGCCCACTTAATCACCCTCTTTGGTTGTTCTTGGCAACCATCCCATCAGCTGAAATAGGTTCACTCTAAATTCTTTCAGGCTTACCTCTCTTTTGTAGTAGTCCGCGTTCTGTTCTGTAAAGAAGGAAGAAACAAAACCGTCTCTAAACATGATATAAGCCACATGTTTATGGGAGTTTTACTTGCGCAAAAATGTTCTGAGGGCACAAGGTTCATTGGTTCAGAGAGATAACCAATCAGACTGTAGAAGTGGTGGATACAGGCAACTAGAGGAGGGGGGGGGGTCAACCAATCAGATGTCTTGTTCCTGCCTCCTCTAGTTCCTTAGACCCACCTCCTCTACAATCTAATTGGTTATCTCTCTGAACCAATCATTTTTCCTTCTGCCCTCAGAACATTTTTGTGAGGGTAAAACTCCCACGAGCGAATCACATGCAAGGAATCAGACAGTAGGAATTCTGCTCACACTCAGCTCCTGGCTTTACTAAGCAGACATCCAGTCTAGAAACCATGAATAATATAGCACTATTACGAGTATGTATTGTGGGACTGCTGACGTACTTACGTTAGCATGGAAAACGAGAGCAGGAAGTGAGGAAGAAGTGAGACAGAAAGATGAGCACAACGAAGTGCTGTCACACTCACACACGAGCTTCCCTCGGATGCCCTCCCACCAAAAACACTGATTATCACTTCACTTCCTTGGGTAATTTGGGGGCCCAAGGCAACAGCCTATTCTGCCTATAGCTGCCATATATATATAGATATTAATATACATATTTTTTCTTCATGACTTTGATCTTATCTAGGCCCCGAGCGGCTCTCTTGTTTGCCCGGATCCGGTCCTGTGACTGACAGAGGCGATAAACAGCAGGTACTGGCATTACGGAAAAAATGTATATGCTTAATAAAAAGCTCAGACCAGCTGGACTCGGGAGTTGTGCCGGTTCCTTCGCTCAGGGCCTTGTTCTTGAACGCTGAATGTTCCCGGCTGCAGAAAATCAGAGGGTGAGAAATCCTTAGCTGAACTTCAGATGAAGAGTGAGCTCGTTTCTCTCAAGCAGACTGACGCCGGTCTAACGCTGCATTAATACCCCTTAGCACTACTGGTCACATTTCCCATGATGCCACTGGGTACAGCCCATGGCGACACTGCCCAGTAGGGGACAGTGTGACAGCTTTCCAAAAGGACCATTCGGTCCTGGAGGGCCAGTCGGTGACACAGTATCCATGATCAGGACTGGGGTACCCTGCTTTACAGAATAAACTAACCAAATGTCGATACTGAATGCAATCTGATTTAACATGGTTTCCTTAAATCCCAATTAAAGTGCTTCAGATCAGCTCAGGACTTAACAGCAGAGAGACTATTTGGCAAATTATTACGCTGCTATTTGCAATTACATCCATTATCTCTCCGCTAACATGCAGCATTAAGCCTGAGCCGCAGGAATAGAGGTCAGATAATGGATCCGGTATTCCGGAGGTGGGATCCTCTTCCAGCTCGTTTAAAAGGCCCAACAAGTGGGGGGGTGGTGGGGGGGGAGACGCAAACACAGCATGTCTGCATTTTAGCTTCAGGCCGTCTCCCAGTCCCTTCGCACTCCTCTCTCCCAGATCCAAGCATCACCAGTCTTAGCGATGCGTCTCGTGTTTCTCGGGCAAAGAGAAAGGAGGCAGGAAGCGGCCATTTTGTCATTTGCTGGTTTTAATCCCCCCCCCCCCCCCAGCTTCCCCCGTCCACCTGGCCGTACCAGAGTGCAGAGCGTCCCTGCCTTTTAAACACGAGCAGCACCTGACTGGGGGGCCCTACGCTGCGTGGTTTTTGGCTCAACTGTGTTTCCGTCTAATTGGCGTCAAAACGGTGGGTTTCATCAATGAAGGTGGTGTGTGGCTGAGCGGGTTGGCAGTCGCCGCCTATGACTGGAAGGTTGCCGGTTTAAATCCCACAGTCAGCAGAGTGACATCACCACTGGACCCCTGAGAGAAGTCCCTAAACCCCCAACTGCTCTAGTCTCAATAAAAGGTACATCTGCAAAATAAGCTGAATTTAGGATGTGATCCGCAGCTGCGTGGCTGCCATTCCCACCTCCTGATGCCGCCCCGGATGGGGATAATGGCCCACATAAACGCTGATGCTTATTAGCCCTGAGAGATGCTGCGCACCCAGCAGAAAGGGGCCCTAGTGACGGCCGGGATTAAGCCAGATACACACCACACTCTGCTCCTGTCCCACACTTTCATTCTCCACTCTCCTGTGTTATTCATGAACTCCAAATTACACTCAGCGAGGGTGCAGTTGCTCATTCCCGCAGCCTGCTGTCCTGTCTGTCTTCTGAAAGCTCTCGTCCCACAGAACATAGGCTTCTTCCCAGCTAAGTAAATATTTCATGATCACACTGAAGCAGTAGTGGGTTATCAGGCCTGAAGTGATATATTCCTCCCCCACAAAGTATGCATGGAGACACTCTGTGTGTCTTACTTAACGAAGATAAAACTCCCCCCCCCCCCCCCCCCCCCGTGAATTTTGCTGAGCTCAATGCTCTGGAGATGACGGAGATCGAAAATTATACCGGAAATGTTCCATATGTCCTTACAGATGTTTCCTTTGCCTTCCTTCATTGAACAAACCCGTTGTCGTGGGAGAGAACTGCACAACCCCCCAGCTCTCTGTGGGGGAATGGGACCCTGCCTATGCCTTCCTGCCAATCCTGCCAAGTTTCCCCTGTAAGTTGAAGGATCTCCTAACAGGCCTGCATGTAGATTAATGTCATACCCAGGACAAAGCAATTGCAGGTTAAGGCCCTTGCTGAAAGGCCCAACGGAGTAGAATCACTCTGGGCATTCACAGGATTTGAACCAACAACCTTCCACTTGCTTGCACAGATCCCTAGGCCCAGAGCCACCACTCTGCCCCACAACCTCAAAAAAATCCTAGAATCGCCCCCAGCCTGAGGCGATATTCGAGCTGCCAAGGTGCATTGAGTTCAGGTTTACCCAGTGTGTGCTTTACTCTAATCACAGCATACTGGGTTTTCGCCGGGGCAGATGTAGGGAGTCAGGGGTTTCGGGGGAGGTGCTTACTGGCGGTCTGTTGACGAGCCAGTAGGCCTGTTCCTGACATTCCAGCACGATGCGGTCCGCCTTGCGCCTCTGTTTGGCTGCCCTGGTAGGAGCAGAGCAGTCGATGGAGAGTCAGAAAGCATACTGGGTAATTAGCATATAGCGGTAATCACTGAACTGCAAGGTAGGGTTTTCATTTTTCTGTTTCCTTTTTCACTTAGAAATGGATTTCCGACTCTAGTGTTTAGGCTGAGGTCTGATTTAACAGATAGGAGGGAAATTATGACCACACACCATGTTACTTTTTAATTTAGGTAACATCATCATCCTCTTAATACGAGATTTATTCATCCATTCTCATCTGTCCCCTTGTGTGCATTTATGAAATTGATTTCATAGCTCGATGCGACAGTATTCCCGGGCTGGGGTGGGGTTTACCTGAGCTGCTCCTTCGCCTGCATCACCACGAAGTCCCAGGTGTGGTTGATCCGTTTGTGCAACATGTTGTAGCTGTCCTGCGGAGACGATGTTTAAATGCGACATTGCCAGGTCGCACGGCTGGCTGCGTTGCTGCATGGGTTCACGTTATGACTCACAGGCCGAACCCCTCCCAGGATATCAGCTGGCAGTGTCGGATTCACAAACCCTCTTACTGATGAGAACCTAAAATGCGTTGACCCTGACGCAACATGGCGGCAAGTTGGTGGATGTCTATGTGCGATCCTACTATGTGCATAATTGGTGGGAGGTTTTCTTACACAAAAATGTTCTGAGGGCAGAAGGAAAATGATTGGTTCGGATAGATAACCAATCAGATTGCAGAGGAGGCAGGACCAAGACATCTGATTGGTTGCTCCTGCCTCCTCTAGTTGCTCGGATCCACCTCATGTACAATCTAATTGGTTATCTCTCTGAACCAATCATTTTTCCTTCTACCCTCATAATATTTTGTGTAAGTAAAACTCCCATGAGCATTCAGCTATCACATGATCTCATCAAGCAATGCTTCAGACCAGCGAATAAGAATAGCATTGAAATGTACATAAATAAAAATTTTCTCTTACCTTTTCATAGTCTATCAGCTGCCCTTGCTTTCTGATATTCTTCTTAGTCAAATAAATCGCTTTAGAAGAGCAAAAGAAAGACATGGCAAGAAACTGTGTTTTTCTATTATTCTAGTAAAGGGAAGTAATGATGTAATAGGCGAGCACATGATTAATAATTGGTAATCACCGTAATCTAGCTCGGAGGCTGGCC